>NW_025745157.1:0-61264 GCF_021184085.1 Oncorhynchus gorbuscha
GTTCTATCCTTCTCTCTCCCCCTCCCTCTCTCACTCTCTCGCTCTCTCTTCTCTCTGTCGTTCCGTTCCTGCTCCCAGCTGTTCCTATTCCCCTAATCATCATTTAGTCTTTCCACACCTGTTCCCGATCCTTTCCCCTGATTAGACTCCCTATTTATTCCTTTGTGATCCGTTCCTGTTCCGTCGGTTCCTTGTATTGTATTCACCATGCTGTGATTGCGTTTCGCCCTGTCCTGTCGTGTTTTTGCCGTGATTGTGTATCACCCTGTCCTGTCGTGTTTTGTGCCTTCATCAGACGCTGCGTGTGAGCAGGTGTCTCAGTCGACTACGGCCTGCGCCTACCCGAAGCGACCTGCAGTCTGTGGCCGCTTCTCCAGTTGTTTTCCCCTCTACAAATCTAGAGGATTTCTGTTATTCCGTTTTGGACTTTAATAAACTCTGTTTCTGTTAAGTCGCGTTTGGGTCCTCTTTCACCTGCATAACAGAAGGAACCGACCAAAGAATGGACCCAGCGACTTCAGACGCTCGTTACACTGTCGTCGAGATCCAAGGAGCCATGCTCGGCAGACACGAGCAGGAATTGTCTGCTGCTCGCCATGCCGTGGAGAACCTGGCCGCTCAGGTTTCCGACCTCTCTGGACAGTTCCAGAGTCTACGTCTCGTGCCACCTGTTACTCCCTGGCCTGCCGAGCCTCCTGAACCCAGGGTTAATAACCCACCTTGCTACTCCGGGCAGCCCACTGAGTGCCGCTCCTTTCTCACGCAGTGTGAGATTGTGTTCTCTCTCCAACCCCACACATACTCTAGAGAGAGCTCGGGTTGCTTTCGTCATTTCACTCCTTACTGGCCGGGCTCGAGAATGGGGCACAGCTATCTGGGAGGCAAGGGCTGATTGCTCTAACAGATTCCAGAACTTTAAAGAGGAGATGATTCGGGTTTTTGACCGTTCAGTTTTGGTGAGGAGGCTTCTAGGGCCCTGGCTTCCTTATGCCAAGGTGAACGGTCCATAACGGATTATTCCATTGAGTTTCGCACTCTTGCTGCCTCTAGTGAGTGGAACGAGCCGGCGCTGCTCGCTCGTTTTCTGGAGGGACTCCACGCAGTGGTTAAGGATGAGATTCTCTCCCGGGAGGTTCCTTCAGATGTGGACTCCTTGATTGCTCTCGCCATCCGCATAGAACGACGGGTAGATCTTCGTCACCGGGCTCGTGGAAGAGAGCTCGCATCAACGGTGTTTCCCTGCTCCGCATCGCAACCATCTCCCTCTGGCTTTGAGACTGAGCCCATGCAGCTGGGAGGGATTCGCATCTCGAATAAGGAGAGGGAACAGAGGATCACCAACCGCCTGTGCCTCTATTGCGGAGTTGCTGGACATTTTGTTATTTCATGTCCAGTAAGAGGCCAGAGCCCATCAGTAAGCGGAGGGCTACTGGTGAGCGCTACTACTCAGGTCCCTTCATCTAGATCTTGTACTACTATGTCGGTCCATCTACGCTGGACCGGTTCGGGTGCTACATGCAGTGCTTTGATTGACTCTGGGGCTGAGGGTTGTTTCATGGACGAAGCATGGGCTCGGAAACATAACATTCCTTTCAGACCGTTAGACAGGCCTACGCCCATGTTTGCCTTAGATGGTAGTCATCTTCCCAGTATCAAATTTGAGACACTACCTTTAACTCTCACAGTATCTGGTAACCACAGTGAGACTATGTCTTTTTGATTTTCCGTTCACCGTTTACACCTGTTGTTTTGGGTCACCCCTGGCTTGTATGTCATAATCCTTCTATTAATTGGTCTAGTAATTCTATCCTATCCTGGAACGTTTCTTGTCATGTGAAGTGTTTAATGTCTGCTATCCCTCCCATTTCTTCTGTCCCTACTTCTCAGGAGGAACCTGGCGATTTGACAGGAGTGCCGGAGGAATATCATGATCTGCGCACGGTCTTCAGTCGGTCCCGAGCCAACTCCCTTCCTCCTCACCGGTCGTATGATTGTAGTATTGATCTCCTTCCGGGGACCACTCCTCCTCGAGGTAGACTATACTCTCTGTCGGCTCCCGAACGTAAGGCTCTCGAGGATTATTTGTCTGTGTCTCTTGACGCCGGTACCATAGTGCCTTCTTCCTCTCCGGCCGGGGCGGGGTTCTTTTGTTAAGAAGAAGGACGGTACTCTGCGCCCCTGCGTGGATTATCGAGGGCTGAATGACATAACGGTTAAGAATCGTTATCCGCTTCCCCTTATGTCATCAGCCTTCGAGATTCTGCAGGGAGCCAGGTGCTTTACTAAGTTGGACCTTCGTAACGCTTACCATCTCGTGCGCATCAGAGAGGGGACGAGTGGAAAACGGCGTTTAATACTCCGTTAGGGCATTTTGAGTACCGGGTTCTGCCGTTCGGTCTCGCCAATGCGCCAGCTGTTTTTCAGGCATTAGTTAATGATGTTCTGAGAGACATGCTGAACATTTTTGTTTTTGTCTATCTTGACGATATCCTGATTTTTTTCTCCGTCACTCGAGATTCATGTTCAGCACGTTCGACGTGTTCTACAGCGCCTTTTAGAGAATTGTCTCTACGTAAAGGCTGAGAAGTGCTCTTTTCATGTCTCCTCCGTTACTTTTCTCGGTTCCGTTATTTCCGCTGAAGGCATTCAGATGGATTCCGCTAAGGTCCAAGCTGTCAGTGATTGGCCCGTTCCAAGGTCACGTGTCGAGTTGCAGCGCTTCTTAGGTTTCGCTAATTTCTATCGGCGTTTCATTCGTAATTTCGGTCAAGTTGCTGCCCCTCTCACAGCTCTTACTTCTGTCAAGACGTGTTTTAAGTGGTCCGGTTCCGCCCAGGGAGCTTTTGATCTTCTAAGAGAACGTTTACGTCCGCTCCTATCCTCGTTACTCCTGACGTCACTAGACAATTCATTGTCGAGGTTGACGCTTCAGAGGTAGGCGTGGGAGCCATTCTATCCCAGCGCTCCCAGTCTGACGATAAGGTTCATCCTTGCGCTTATTTTTCTCATCGCCTGTCGCCATCTGAGCGCAACTATGATGTGGGTAACCGTGAACTGCTCGCCATCCGCTTAGCCCTAGGCGAATGGCGACAGTGGTTGGAGGGGCGACCGTTCCTTTTGTCGTTTGGACAGACCATAAGAACCTTGAGTACATCCGTTCTGCCAAACGACTTAATGCCCGTCAAGCTCGTTGGGCGTTGTTTTTCGCTCGTTTCGAGTTTGTGATTTCTTACCGTCCGGGTAGCAAGAACACCAAGCCTGATGCCTTATCCCGTCTGTTTAGTTCTTCTGTGGCTTCTACTGATCCCGAGGGGATTCTTCCTTATGGGCGTGTTGTCGGGTTAACAGTCTGGGGAATTGAAAGACAGGTTAAGCAAGCACTCACGCACACTGCGTCGCCGCGCGCGCTTGTCCTAGTAACCTCCTTTTCGTTCCTGTTTCCACTCGTCTGGCTGTTCTTCAGTGGGCTCACTCTGCCAAGTTAGCGGGTCATCCCGGTGTTCGAGGCACTCTTGCGTCTATTCGCCAGCGCTTTTGGTGGCCGACTCAGGAGCGTGACACGCGCCGTTTCGTGGCTGCCTGTTCGGACTGCGCGCAGACTAAGTCGGGTAACTCTCCTCCTGCCGGTCGTCTCAGACCGCTCCCCATTCCTTCTCGACCATGGTCTCACATTGCCTTAGACTTCATTACCGGTCTGCCTTTGTCTGCGGGGAAGACTGTGATTCTGACGGTTGTCGATAGGTTCTCTAAGGCGGCACATTTCATTCCCCTCGCTAAACTTCCTTCCGCTAAGGAGACGGCACAAATCATTATTGAGAATGTATTCAGAATTCATGGCCTCCCGTTAGACGCCGTTTCAGACAGAGGTCCGCAATTCACGTCACAGTTTTGGAGGGAGTTCTGTCGTTTGATTGGTGCGTCCGTCAGTCTCTCTTCCGGGTTTCATCCCCAGTCTAACGGTCAAGCAGAGAGGGCCAATCAGACGATTGGTCGCATACTACGCAGCCTTTCTTTCAGGAACCCTGCGTCTTGGGCAGAACAGCTCCCTGGGCAGAATACGCTCACAATTCGCTTCCTTCGTCTGCTACCGGGTTATCTCCGTTTCAGAGTAGTCTGGGTTACCAGCCTCCTCTGTTCTCATCCCAGCTTGCCGAGTCCAGCGTTCCCTCCGCTCAAGCGTTTGTCCAACGTTGTGAGCGCACCTGGAGGAGGGTGAGGTCTGCACTTTGCCGTTACAGGGCACAGACGGTGAGAGCCGCCAATAAACGCAGGATTAAGAGTCCAAGGTATTGTTGCGGCCAGAGAGTGTGGCTTTCCACTCGCAACCTTCCTCTTACGACAGCTTCTCGTAAGTTGACTCCGCGGTTCATTGGTCCGTTCCGTGTCTCCCAGGTCGTCAATCCTGTCGCTGTGCGACTGCTTCTTCCGCGACATCTTCGTCGCGTCCATCCTGTCTTCCATGTCTCCTGTGTTAAGCCCTTTCTTCGCACCCCCGTTCGTCTTCCTCCCCCCTCCCGTCCTTGTCGAGAGCGCACCTATTTACAAGGTACATAAGATTATGGACATGCGTTCTCGGGACGGGGTCACCAATACCTAGTGGATTGGGAGGGTTACGGTCCTGAGGAGAGGAGTTGGGTTCCGTCTCGGGACGTGCTGGACCGTTCGCTCATCGATGATTTCCTCCGTTGCCGCCAGGATTCCTCCTCGAGTGCGCCAGGAGGCGCTCGGTGAGTGGGGGGGTACTGTCATGTTTGTCATTCATTGTCATGTCTTGTCCCTGTGCTCCCCATGCTATTCGTTTCCCTCTGCTGGTCTTGTTTGGTTCTATCCTTCTCTCTCCCCCTCCCTCTCTCACTCTCTCGCTCTCTCTTCTCTCTGTCGTTCCGTTCCTGCTCCCAGCTGTTCCTATTCCCCTAATCATCATTTAGTCTTTCCACACCTGTTCCCGATCCTTTCCCCTGATTAGACTCCCTATTTATTCCTTTGTGATCCGTTCCTGTTCCGTCGGTTCCTTGTATTGTATTCACCATGCTGTGATTGCGTTTCGCCCTGTCCTGTCGTGTTTTTGCCGTGATTGTGTATCACCCTGTCCTGTCGTGTTTTGTGCCTTCATCAGACGCTGCGTGTGAGCAGGTGTCTCAGTCGACTACGGCCTGCGCCTACCCGAAGCGACCTGCAGTCTGTGGCCGCTTCTCCAGTTGTTTTCCCCTCTACAAATCTAGAGGATTTCTGTTATTCCGTTTTGGACTTTAATAAACTCTGTTTCTGTTAAGTCGCGTTTGGGTCCTCTTTCACCTGCATGACAATGTCTCTCTCTTCCTCCTTCCATATATATATCCACTGAGACTGAACATCAGATTCAGGCGCCATCAGTCAAAAAAACTCTCATGATTTCAATTGATGCCTCACGAGTAATACAACACAATTATCTATTACCACTGTGATTATTATACTTCACGTTTTTTTAAATGGTCTGAGAAAAACAACATTAGCAGGGCAATTGAAAAATAGCTACTATGCAGGATTAATGTGTTGAACCTATAGTTTACTGCACAAACCTAATTTGTTACAGAACTGTTTTTAATAGGTTCATGTTGCATAGGCTTATGTTTTTTAAGAAATGTTTAAATTTGACTCAGATAGAGATCTTGGCTCAGAAAAGGTTGGTGGACACTGTACTAAACAGTATTTGGAGCATTGGAAGGCAGTGGGGTAGCTAAGAAGGTAAGTCTTACACATGCCACAGGAAGTCAGTCCCACATAACTCCTCACTCCACTTACCCATCCACACTGACAGGTCACGGATGGACTACAGGAAGTCAGTCCCACATAACTCCTCACTCCACTTACCCATCCACACTGACAGGTCACGGATGGACTACAGGAAGTCAGTCCCACATAACTCCTCACTCCACTTACCCATCCACACTGACAGGTCACAGACACGGATGGACTACAGGAAGTCAGTCCCACATAACTCCTCACTCCACTTACCCATCCACACTGACAGGTCACGGATGGATTACAGGAAGTCAGTCCCACATAACTCCTCACTCCACTTACCCATCCACACTGACAGGTCACGGACACGGATGGACTACAGGAAGTCAGTCCCACATAACTCCTCACTCCACTTACCCATCCACACTGACAGGTCACGGATGGACTACAGGAAGTCAGTCCCACATAACTCCTCACTCCACTTACCCATCCACACTGACAGTTACCACCATCTTCCTGGAACACTATGTTATTATAAGAAAAAATGTAGATGTAGGTACACATGATTTGGTATTTAGGGAATGGGAAGGAAATATTGGTTCTGTGAGACTAGTCTGGCAGCCAGTCCAAGTACCCCTCTCCCCATCCCTCTTCTCACCCCCTGGCTATCAGAGGTTGGCAACTTCTATTGTCCATCTGCTCTGCAAGCCCTTTGTATTTATGCTAAACCTCGTAGAGAAAGCAACCAGTGTGTGAGTGTTTGGGTATAATGTGTATGCATGATTTATACAAGAACCACATGAGAAGTGTTCAAGAAAAAATATGAGTGAAGGGCTTGGACTAATATTGGGTGGCGGAGCATAGTAAATTAGCCTTATTGATATGTTCAGTATATGTTTATGGTTTGTCTTTGCCGAAGGTCCAATCTGTTAAAAACACAGACCCTGAGCCAATGGGTTCTTGTAAATGTGCAGCCTATCCTAATTGATGTGGCACTATTACACCAAATGAATGCTACAGCACTGTAGATTAATTAACCGCCTAGCGCTTACAGTTTTTCCTCAATTGCTAAAACACTAAAACCCATTGGCTGAACACATTTCTCAGTTGCCTCGACTCATTTAGCTAATTATGCAGTCTGTTGTCAATATCTTAAACCATTTCACATGGTAAAACACAATTTGCAGATCTCACTTAGACTTTTCAGCAAAACTCTAAACACATTCTCATTCTCAAAACACATTCTGCACTCTAATGCACATGTCATCCATACTGGTAAACACAAGTGGCAACAATCAAATACAAACAGAGAACATGTCATTGATTGAACACAACCACTCAAAATTGATTTAACCTGTTTCAAATGATGCCCTGAACATTGTGCTTTCCATTTATTAACAGTACTGACTGCTCAATAGATTTCGACTGGTTGCAGGTTCATATCAACAAAGAACAAGAATTACAGTATCACAGAGACAAATGACAAGTTTGTGAGATGCAGGGTACAGTACTGTAAAAATAGGGGTACAAGGAGGAGGAAGAACAAAAAACTAAATTGCAAAGAGCAAAGCAGAGTAGTAATTTCTGATCAATTTTGAGCTACTATGATAGAACATGATTTCGTTCATCAAAAGACAATGACGGAAAAATATGAATATCTTTTTAGATTAAAAATGTACTTCTCCCTGAGAATTGTATGTTTTGAACAATGTGTTTTCTATTTTTCGGTGTATTGTTTACTGACTGCTTGAGAGTGTCAATCATCAGTTATATACCATTAGTTATATAGCCATGTTATTACCTCATACTCCTGAGCATTGACTGAGTACTGGTACTCCTGCTCATCGACTCAGTACTGGTATTCCTGCTCATCGACTCAGTACTGGTATTCCTGCTCATCGACTCAGTACTGGTATTCCTGCTCATCGACTCAGTACTGGTATTCCTGCTCATCGACTCAGTACTGGTATTCCTGCTCATCGACTCAGTACTGGTATTCCTGCTCATCGACTCAGTACTGGTATTCCTGCTCATCGACTCAGTACTGGTATTCCTGCTCATCGACTCAGTACTGGTATTCCTGCTCATCGACTCAGTACTGGTATTCCTGCTCATCGACTCAGTACTGGTAATCCCTGTATTTAGCCATGTTTTTACTCGTTATTGTTAGTCATTATTCACTGTGTATTTATTTCTCATGTCACAATTTCAAATGTTATTTATCTTTTTCTTTATCTTAACTCTGCATTGTAAGTAAGAATTTCACTGTTAGTCCACACCTGTTGTTTACGAAGCATGTGATAAATAAAGTTGTATTTGATGTGATTGGTCGTTAGTATATTTTCAGTGGCGAGGACTACTGTTGTATCTGGGGAATGAGCTGCCTAGCGCCCCAAAGCCGTAGGGTAAAGAGCCTGATTCAATTAACCCATCTCAAACCACCAGTACAGCTGTTCCAAGTGGCCATCCAACAAGAAAATACCTCTATCCGATACAGGCTATGGCTTTTAAATGGCTGAACAGCCCAAATGGCATCATTTACGTCATTTTTTGAATGGTTGTGATGGTTTTCCCCCTGATTGATCCACAGAGTTCTTATCATAGTAATTTGGGTGGCAGTGGTTTGAAGGATAATAAAAACATTTCAGTTCAACCTTTGTTAATTGAACAGCTTTCTAGATTCCTAGTAAACGGGGACTGAAATTGCAGTCACCACTGGGTAGGCACATGCAAGGTCAGAGCACTCAATCTGCCACTGTTGCAACTGAGTGTATGTGTGTGTGAGTGTGCGTGAGTGGGTGTGTGTGTGTGTGTGTGTGTGAGTGTGTGTGTGTGTGTGTGTGTGTGTGTGTGTGTGTGTGTGTGTGTGTGTGTGTGTGTGTGTGTGTGTGTGTGTGTGTGTGTGTGTGTGTGTGTGTGTGTGTGTGTGTGTGTGTGTGTGTGTGTGTGTGTGTGTGCGTGAGTGTGTGTGCGTGATTGTGTGTGTGCGTGGGTGTGTGTATTTTTGTGTGCGTGCGTGTGTGTGTTTATACGGGTGAGTGTGTGCATATGTGTGTGTGAGTGTATGTGTGTGTGTGTATGCAACACACTACAGCAACACATCCCATCCTATTTATTCACCTCTCCACCACTCCACTTAAGTGTTTTAGGTCAAGTAACAGAGAGTACCTCATCCACTGACACCCACTGTCAGTCCACTGTCAGTGCATATCATGAGTGCATTATGGGGTAGCTAGCTAGCCTTAGATCCCTATAATTCACTATTGCTAAAGTTAGCTCATAGCCTCATACTGTAGCCAGCAGTGACACAGCTGCAGGTCATTACCCCAGATGTAAGGATGTTATGTGGTCTCTGTAGTTCATGTCATGTTGAGAAGATGGCTACATAATAAACCAGTTTTGATCATGCTAACTTGGTGGTCAGTCATCACTTATTTATTCAACTAGACTTACTAGGTCACATAGACGGTAGTTTATGCAGTACAGCACAACTGGGTCAACTCCACTGACAGACATTTAAACTGTCAATATTATTTGGCGCTAACAAAACGTAATATTATATATTTATATCCAAAACAGATACCATAACAGATACAGTGCTTGGACACACCTACTCATTCCAGGGTTTTTCTTTATTTTTACTATTTTCTACATTGTAGAATAAGAGTCAAGACATCAAAGCTATGAAATAACACATGGAATAATGTAGCAAAAAGGGTTAAACAAATCAAAATATATTTTATATTTAAGATTCTTCAAAGTAGCCACCCCTTGCCTTGATGACAGCTTTGCACACTCTTGGCATGCTCTCAACCAGCTTCACCTGGAATGCTTTTCCAACAGTCTTGAAGGTCTTTAAGGTCCCCAAGAATACAGTGGCCTCATACATTTGTAAATGGAAGAAGTTTGGAACCACCAACACTCTTCCCTAGAGCTGGCCATCCAGCCAAACTGAGCAATCAGAGGAGAAGGGCCTTGGTCAGGGAGGTGACCAAGAACCCGATGATCCCTCTGACAGACCTCCAGAGGTCCTATGTGGAGAAGGAAGAATATTCAAGTAGGACAACCATCTCTGCAGCACTCCACCAGTCCTTTATGGTAACGGCCAGACGGAAGCCCGTCTAACAGCCCGCTTGGAGTTTGCCAAAAGGCGCCTATAGGACTCTCAGACCATGCAAAACAAGATTCTCTGGTCTGATGAAACAAATAATGAATTCTTTGGCCTGAATGCAAAGCGTCACATCTGGAGGAAACCCCGAGCTGTAAAATAAAGTTCTGAACTGGTTCGAACCCAAAAAAAGTACTGGTTTAAATCCTTATTTTCTGTTGCTTTTTTAAACATGTAAAATCAACCGTTTTTTTTTACATTTAGCTCATTAAATTACTTCACCAATTAGAGCAGATAGAGCAGGCAAGCTAGTTGTTTACATGTATGATGGACAGACAAGTGTAGCTCATGTCGCAAGATGAAACTGACATTTTTGCAGGTGGGGAGAGAGCAAGAGAGAGTTGAGGAGGAGGCTTGAAATGCTGGGCATCTTATTATGACATGCATTATGTGAGTTAGGTCCACGGAATGATACCTAGGAGAAGCGGCTTCTATGGAGGAACTTTGAATGTCCTTTGAGCTAGCTAGCTAACAAGATTTTGCGTGCAGAGTGGCAGCAGAATGAAAAACAAGTCTTACTTTTTTTGTAGTTAATAAATCCAATGTGAAATGGGATAACAATGCCTAGAGTATCCTTAACTAGCGTTGAAAAAGTTAATCCATCTCTCTCCCTATCTTCTGATTTATGCTTATAATGTCAGTACAGTAGTCTATGTTAACACCAGTACAGTAGCCTATGGTAACGTTAGTACAGTAACCCATGGTTACGTCAGTACAGTAACCTATGGTTACGTCAGTACAGTAGCCAATGCTTTGAAGGGGGGAGGGGCAGATAGCCTAAACACGCACACATGCTGACAAAGATTTTCAGCTTGCAGGCAGACACTGAGTGACAGAGTGAGGGCTTTGCATAGGTGCTTTGTTGTGTTTTTTTGAGTGGGGACTCGAAAAAAAATACATGGAATGTAAAAGCATGTTATTAACCGGTTCCCATGCTTTTAAAATAACGTTTCTGTTCTGGAACAGTATGGATCACTTCCGTTCCCGGTTCCGTTTCTGTTCCTTGAAAATGTTTATGTTTCGGTTTTTGGTTCTGTTCCCTGAACTGGTTCCAACCCCTGATTCAAATATATATATATTTTTTAAGTACTTGCATCTCAGATCTGTATTCAAAAAGTTTTAAAAAGTAGTATTTTTTTCGGATCTGTATTCAAGTAGCTGTAGGCACCTCCAAAGTAAATAATTATTTTCCATAAAGCATATTTAAACTTAAGTTATCCCAGGTCTGCAACGTATTCATCCTGATTTGTCCTAACCCCTCCGAAAGACAACCAATCACACATAGGTTGGAGAGTTTAAATCCAAGTATTAGTGGTCATATCCATTTCACCGCAGTGGATGGGAGGGTAGAGGGTAGGATGTTTCAGTGTGGACGTCTACCCTAAGTCTAAACCACCCTCTCCTGATTCAGAGGGGCTGGGTTAAATGCGGAAGACACATTTCAGTTGAATGCATTCAGTTCAGCATTTTACTATGTTTCCTTCCTGGTGCACCCCTGTTAGTTGTGTATCTGTAGGGAGGCTGGCTGGCTGGGAGGGAGGGAGCCCTTTGATCCAGTGTTACATACACTAAGCCTGAGCCCTGCTGAGCCTCACAGGACAGAATGCAGCCTCTATGCTGCCATGCTTCCCTGCGCCACAGAGCACAGCAGAGCACAACTCAACATAATGACATCAGCCACACAGAGGCTGTGTCCCAAATGGCACCCTATTCCCTATTTAGTGCACTACTTGGGACGCACAGAGAACACAGAGTCTCCTATTGATGAGACTGTCGAGTTGTTTCAAAGAATATATATATATATATATATATATATTTTAACTGGAACATAATCACATGTTCTGTCCCCCCAGCCCGAGCCCAGACTAACACCATCTGTCCTCACGAGGTGAGCCCTAGAATGCATCGCCATGCCAGATGATGAATCCGGTTTCGCTGGTTGTGTTTACAGTAGTACTCTATGGGACGGTTTTCTGGACACAGATGAATGCTTTTTAGTTCAGGACAGGGCTTCCCGAGGGCTCCAACGAAGACTATTTGTCTGTGAGTGAGTGAGAGGAGGTGATCGGCAAGGGAGCTTTTACAAGTTGATGATTCACACAGGTGTCTGGCCTACAATGGACCCAGTTGTTGAGGCTGGTGTGTCCTCATCTCACCTTTTCAGTCAGAGTGACATTTTCCCTGTGAACAATAGTCAGTTTGAATGCTTTTACTGTGATCTGTTACCTCAGTGTGAGTTGGAGCGAGCCGCCAACCTCTAGATGTCCATTGTCAGTAATTGGGGATGGCGTCTCCTAGCAACACAGTGATTTGATTTCACTCTGATCCTGGCCATCTATTATTTAGATTTTATTTAGCCTTTTATTTAACCAGGCGAGTCAGTTATGATGACATCCTTGTTTACAATGACGACCTTGTTTACATTGACAGCCTTGTATAGTGATGGCCTAGCCATCGCTATTATATACAGTGCCTTGCGAAAGTATTCAGCCCCCTTGAACTTTGCGACCTTTTGCCACATTTCAGGCTTCAAACATAAAGATATAAAACTGTATTTTTTGTGAAGAATCAACAACAAGTGGGACACAATCATGAAGTGGAACGACATTTATTGGATATTTCCAACTTTTTTAACAAATCAAAAACTGAAAAATTGGGCGTGCAAAATTATTCAGCCCCCTTAAGTTAATACTTTGTAGCACCACCTTTTGCTGCGATGACAGCTGTAAGTCGCTTGGGGTATGTCTCTATCAGTTTTGCATATCGAGAGACTGAAATTTTATCCCATTCCTCCTTGCAAAACAGCTCGAGCTCAGTGAGGTTGGATGGAGAGCATTTGTGAACAGCAGTTTTCAGTTCTTTCCACAGATTCTCGATTGGATTCAGGTCTGGACTTTGACTTGGCCATTCTAACACCTGGATATGTTTATTTTTGAACCATTCCATTGTAGATTTTGCTTTATGTTTTGGATCATTGTCTTGTTGGAAGACAAATCTCCGTCCCAGTCTCAGGTCTTTTGCAGACTCCATCAGGTTTTCTTCCAGAATGGATGGAGCCAAATACAGGACCATCTTCCCATCAAGATTAACCATCTTCCCTGTCCCTGCTGAAGAAAAGCAGGCCCAAACCATGATGCTGCCACCACCATGTTTGACAGTGGGGATGGTGTGTTCAGGGTGTTGCTTTTACGCCAAACGTAATGTTTTGCATTGTTGCCAAAAAGTTCAATTTTGGTTTCATCTGACCAGAGCACCTTCTTCCACATGTTTGGTGTGTCTCCCAGGTGGCTTGTGGCAAACTTTAAACGACACTTTTTATGGATATCTTTAAGAAATTGCTTTCTTCTTGCCACTCTTCCATAAAGGCCAGATTTGTGCAATATACGACTGATTGTTGTCCTATGGACAGAGTCTCCCACCTCAGCTGTAGATCTCTGCAGTTCATCCAGAGTGATCATGGGCCTCTTGGCTGCATCTCTGATCAGTCTTCTCCTTGTATGAGCTGAAAGTTTAGTGGGACGGCCAGGTCTTGGTAGATTTGCAGTGGTCTGATACTCCTTCCATTTCAATATTATCGCTTGCACAGTGCTCCTTGGGATGTTTAAAGCTTGGGAAATCTTTTTGTATCCAAATCCGGCTTTAAACTTCTTCACAACAGTATCTCGGACCTGCCTGGTGTGTTCCTTGACTTCATGATGCTCTCTGCTCTTTTAACGGACCTCTGAGACTATCACAGTGCAGGTGCATTTATACGGAGACTTGATTACACACAGGTGGATTGTATTTATCATCATTAGTCATTTAGGTCAACATTGGATCATTCAGAGATCCTCACTGAACTTCTGGAGAGAGTTTGCTGCACTGAAAGTAAAGGGGCTGAATAATTTTGCACGCCCAATTTTTCAGTTTTTGATTTGTTAAAAAAGTTTGAAATATCCAATAAATGTCGTTCCACTTCATGATTGTGTCCCACTTGTTGGTGATTATTCACAAAAAAATACAGTTTTATATCTTTATGTTTGAAGCCTGAAATGTGGCAAAAGGTCGCAAAGTTCAAGGGGGCCGAATACTTTCGCAAGGCACTGTATTTGGCCTTTTGATGTGTAGATAATGGTTTGAAGTAGTGGCGTTTGCTGAGGGAGGACGGCTCATAATAATGGCTGGAATGGAGCGAATGGAATGGTATCAACCATATGGAAACCATGTGTTTGATGTATTTGATACCATTCCACTTATTCGGCTCCAGCTATTAACACAAGCCTGTCCTCCCCAGTTAAGGTGCCATCAACAACCTGTGGTTTTATTTAAAAGTTTTAATGAACCTTTATTTAACTAGGCAAGTCAGTTAAGAACATATTCTTATTTAAAATGACGGCCTACCAAAAGGAAAAAGACGGGGAACGGGAGCTGGGATTAAAAATAAAAATACATTTAAAAATAACATATAAATATAGGACAAAACACACATCACAACAAGAGAGACAACACAATACAAAGAGAGACCTAAGACAACAACATAGCAAGGCAGCAACACATGACAACACAGCATGGTAGCAACACAACATGACAACAACATGGTAGCAGCACAAAACATGGTACAAACATGATTGGGCACAGACAACAGCACAAAGGGCAAGAAGGTAGAGACAACAATACATCACACAATGCAGTCAGAACTGTCAGTAAGAGTGTCCATGATTGAGTCTTTGAATGAAGAGATTGAGATAAAACTGTCCAGTTTGAGTGTATTGTTGCAGCTCGTTCCAGTCACTAGCTGTAGAGAACTGAAAAGATGAGCGACCCAGGGATGTTTGCTTTGGGGACCTTTAACAGAATGTGACTGGCAGAACGGGTGTTGTATGTGGAGGATGAGCGCTACAGTAGATATCTCAGATAGGGGGGGAGTGAGGCCTAAGAGGGTTTTATAAATAGTCATCAACCAGTGGGTCTTGCGATGGGTATACAGAGATGACCAGTTTACAGAGGAGAATAGAGTGCAGTGATATGTCCTAGAAGGAGCATTGATGGAAAATCTGATGGCCGAATGGTAAAGAACATCTAGCCGCTCAAGTGCACCCTTACCTGCTAATCTAGAAATGATGTCTCTGTAATCTAGCACGGGTAGGAAGGTCATCTGAATCACGGTTAGTTTGGCAGCTGGGGTGAAAGAGGAGTGATAGAGGAAACCAAGTCTAGATTTAACTTTAGCCTGCAGCTTTGATATGTGCTGAGAGAAGGACAGTGTACTGTCTAGCCATACTCCCAAGTACTTGTTTGAGGTGACTACCTCAAGCTCTAAACCCTAAGAGGTAGTAATCACACCTGTGGTTAGGGGGGCATACTTCTTACCAAACCACATGACCTTTGTTTTGCAGGTGTTCAGAACAGGGTTAAGGGTAGAGAAGGCTTGTTGGACACTAACCCAGCTTTGTTGTAGAGCATTTAACACAAAACCTGGGGAAGGGCCATCTGAGTATAAAACTGTATCATCTGCATATAAATGGACGAGAGAGCTTCCTACTGCCAGAGCTATGTTGTTATTGTAAATTGAGAAGAGCGTGGGCCTAGGATTGAGCCTTGGGGTACTCCCTTGGTATATCAGCACTCCTACTCTAAGACTCTTTGTGAATGCAGGCCCTGATGGTGAGATCAGTTGTGATGGTAAATGAGCCTCATACTTACAGCTGCCAGACAGGAGAGGAGAGTTATAGGCCCTAGGAAAGGAGTAATTCCATATGAGATCAAACAATGATTTACTTCTAATGGAGAAAGACTGAGAGGGGGAAGGATTAGAGATGGAGAGATAGAAAGAAAAGAGCAGAGGGAGAGAAGCTAAAAGTAGGTGGCAATAAAGGCAATTTGGGTTGGTGTAGAAAATATATCAAATGTTTATATAATCCATCCAAGTGAAGCTTCTAGGTCCTCTGATACTTTTCTATTAAAGCTCTGGGGATGCATTCCTGCTCTCCCACAGAGACACAGTCTGCCCATGTACAGGACCTGTGCCTGAAGACACATTTTATGGCTTGAATCATGCACGTTTGATGTGATATGACCTCTAAACATGTAATTGAATGGATTATTGACCAACCTAAAAACCAAAATGTCAGATGCATTGTGGATTATTTTCCAGGGTGGGTGAAGAAGGTGACAGTGAGCGCTTTGCCAGTTCTCTTCTCAAGGTGTTTACATGCAGTCTGTTGGGATGCCCTTGGGACAGATGCATCTGTTCCCCATCCCCAGGCCTGTTATGGCACCCTGCTCCTCTGCTGAGACACAGCTTTCTGGAGAGACACGTTACCTGCGGGGACTTGCTTCCATTCAGCCACAAGACCATTAGTCAGGCACTGATGTTGGGTGATTAGGCCTGGCTCGTGGTTGGCGTTCCAATTCATCCCAATGGTGTTCAATGGGGGTTGAGGTCAGGGTTCTGTGCAGGACAGTGAAGTTCTTCCACACTGATCTTGCCAAATAATTTCTGTATGGAGGGCATTGCACGAGGGCATTGTCACGTTGAAACAGGAAAGGACCTTCCCCAAACTGTTGTCACAAAGTTGGAAGCACAGAATCGTATAGAATGTATGCTGTAGCGTTAAGATTTCCCTTCACTGGAACTAAGAAGCCAACCATGAAAAACAGCCCCAGACCATTATTCCACCTCCACCAAACTTTACAGTTGGCACTATGCATTGGGGCAGGTAGCGTTCTCCTGGCATCCGCCAAACCCAGATTCATCCGTCCGACTGCCAGATGGTGAAGTGTGATTTATCACTCCAGAGAATGTGTTTCCACTGCTCCAGAGTCCAAAGGTGCCTAGTTTTACACCACTCCAGCCAACACTTGGCTTTGCGCATGGTGAACTTAGGCTCGTCCATGGAAACCCATTTCATGAAGCTTCCCACTAACAGTTCTTGTTCCGACGTTGCTTCTAGAGGCAGTTTGGAACTCGGTAGTGAGTGTTGCAACCCGAAGACATACCATTTTTTACGCGATTCGCACTTCAGCACTCGGTGGTCCCATTCTGTAAGCTTGTGTGGCCTACCACTTCGTGGCTGAGCTCCTAGACGTTTCCACTTCACAATAACAGCACTTACAGTTGACCAGGGCAGCTCTAGCAGAGCAAAAATTTGACGAACTGACTTGTTGGAAGGTGACATTCTATGACGGTGTCATGTTGAAAGTTACTGAGATGTTCAGTAAAGCCATTCTACTGCCAATGTTTGTCTATGGAGATTGCATGGTTGCATGCTCAAATGTATACACCTGTCAGCAGCTGGTGTGACTGAAATAGCCAAATCCACTAAATTGAAGGGGTGTCCACATACCTTTGTATATATATTGTACCTGCCGTCTTTTAACAAATACATTTGTTTCTTATTAGGGTCCCTATATGTGGGAGGAAATTGGATTTGAGTGCTAGCTGTTGACATCAAAGCTCTCCAGAGCCCACTGTGCCCCATGTGGCTGGTGTTTGCAAAGGGGGCTATATATGAAATGGCTTTGAGTCTCTGTTCTCTTCTTTTTTTGATGTGGGTAGGGAGATGAAAAATGTTAAATGCTTTTTCTTCTGTTCGGTGTTTGGTTGTGCTGGTGGGTACCCCCACCTTTCTTCTTCAAAGGTGTGAGTCAGAATTCAACATTTATGACTTGAGGGGCTCAGCCAGAGTCTCTTGTGTCACATGGCATGTCATGAGCATTATAAAGGTGCATTCGGTACCCATAGGAGAAAAGCTAAATTTAAAGGCTTTAGTTTGGCATACAAGGTATTTTGTATTAAAGTAAAGTATAACAATGATATTGTCATCCCATTGGCCCCCAATCCTATAGCCAGGATTGAATCAATTGCCGATATTGCATGTTTAGACACAGTAGCTCTTTCAGAAATGTATTTGATATACATCTTCCATATGAAGGGAGTTGACACTTGATATAGAAATAGTACTATTTTTAGATAACTCTATTAACAGGATGTAACGCAGGATGTAACGCTAGTTAGGTAGCTAGATACTTCGGTTCACCTTGGCTTGCTACCAGTATATTTAAACTCTGTTAACATGTGTAGCTATTGTTAGCTGCTAGCTACATAGAATTATCAGTTTGATTTAGCTAGCACGTTAGCTTGCTCAGTTATCAAACAACCTAGCTAGCTATTCAAACCTCATCTCGCCGGGTGGCTAGCTAGCTAACGTTAATTTGATATAATATGTTTATTAACCTCTGGTAGCAAGCTAAAGTAGTTAGCTAAGTACCGTTAGATAATTTGCCAAAATACATCTGACAACAAAAAAAGCTAACAACAATTTATTTTTATTTTTTTTATTTCACCTTTATTTAACCAGGTAGGCAAGTTGAGAACAAGATCTCATTTACAATTGCGACCTGGCCAAGATAAAGCAGTTCGACAGATACAACGACACAGAGTTACACATGGGGTAAAACAAATATACAGTCAATAATACAGTATAAACAAGTCTATATACAATGTGAGCAAATGAGGTGAGAAGGGAGGTAAAGGCAAAAAAGGCCATGGTGGCAAAGTAAATACAATATAGCAGGTAAAACACTGGAATGGTAGTTTTGCAATGGAAGAATGTGCAAAGTAGAAATAAAAATAATGGGGTGCAAAGGAGCAAAAAAAAGAATTAAATACAGTTGGGAAAGAGGTAGTTGATTGGGCTAAATTATAGGTGGGCTATGTACAGGTGCAGTAATCTGTGAGCTGCTCTGACAGTTGGTGCTTAAAGCTAGTGAGGGAGATAAGTGTTTCCAGTTTCAGAGATTTTTGTAGTTCGTTCCAGTCATTGGCAGCAGAGAACTGGAAGGAGAGGCGGCCAAAGAAAGAATTGGTTTTGGGGGTGACTAGAGAGATATACCTGCTGGAGCGTGTGCTACAGGTAGGAGATGCTATGGTGACCAGCGAGCTGAGATAAGGGGGGACTTTACCTAGAATGGTCTTGTAGATGACATGGAGCCAGTGGGTTTGGCGACGAGTATGAAGCGAGGGCCAGCCAACGAGAGCGTACAGGTCGCAATGGTAGGTAGTAAATGTGGCTTTGGTGACAAAACGGATTGCACTGTGATAGACTGCATCCAATTTGTTGAGTAGGGTATTAGAGGCTATTTTGTAAATGACATCGCCAAAGTCGAGGATTGGTAGGATGGTCAGTTTTACAAGGATATGTTTGGCAGCATGAGTGAACGATGCTTTGTTGCGAAATAGGAAGCCAATTCTAGATTTAACTTTGGTTTGGAGATGTTTGATATGGGTATGGAAGGAGAGTTTACAGTCTAACCAGACACCTAAGTATTTGTAGTTGTCCACGTATTCTAAGTCAGAGCCGTCCAGAGTAGTGATGTTGGACAGGCGGGTAGGTGCAGGTAGCGATCGGTTGAAGAGCATGCATTTAGTTTTACTTGTATTTAAGAGCAATTGGAGGCCACGGAAGGAGAGTTGTATGGCATTGAAGCTTGCCTGGAGGGTTGTTAACACAGTGTCCAAAGAAGGGCCGGAAGTATACAGAATGGTGTCGTCTGCGTAGAGGTGGATCAGAGACTCACCAGCAGCAAGAGCGACCTCATTGATGTATATAGAGAAGAGAGTCGGTCCAAGAATTGAACGCTGTGGCACCCCATAGAGAATGCCAGAGGTCCGGACAGCAGACCCTCCGATTTGACACAATGAACTCTATCAGAGAAGTAGTTGGTGAACCAGGCGAGGCAATCATTTGAGAAACCAAGGCTGTCGAGTCTGCCGATGAGGATGTGGTGATTGACAGAGTCGAAAGCCTTGGCCAGATCAATGAATACGGCTGCACAGTAATATTTCTTATCGATGGCGGTTAAGATATCGTTTAGGACCTTGAGCGTGGCTGAGGTGCACCCATGACCAGCTCTGAAACCAGATTGCATAGCAGAGAAGGTATGGTGAGATTCGAAATGGTCGGTAATCTGTTTGTTGACTTGGCTTTCGAAGACATTAGAAAGGCATGGTAGGATAGATATAGGTCTGTAGCAGTTTGGGTCAAGAGTGTCCCCCCCTTTGAAGAGGGGGATGACCGCAGCTGCTTTCCAATCTTTGGGAATCTCAGACGACATGAAAGAGAGGTTGAACAGGCTAGTAATAGGGGTGGCAACAATTTCGGCAGATAATTTTAGAAAGAAAGGGTCCAGATTGTCTAGCCCGGCTGATTTGTAGGGGTCCAGATTTTGCAGCTCTTTCAGAACATCAGCTGAATGGATTTGGGAGAAGGAGAAATGGGGAAGGCTTGGGCGAGTTGCTGTTGGGGGTGCAGTGCTGTTGACCGGGGTAGTGGTAGCCAGGTGGAAAGCATGGCCAGCCATAGAAAAATGCTTATTGAAATTCTCAATTATGGTGGATTTATCAGTGGTGACAGTGTTTCCTATCTTCAGTGCAGTGGGCAGCTGGGGGGAGGTGTGTCTTATTCTCCATGGACTTTACAGTGTCCCAGAACTTTTTTGAGTTAGTGTTGCAGGAAGAAAATTTCTGCTTGAAAAAGCTAGCCTTGGGTGTTCTAACTGCCTGTGTATAATGGTTTCTAGCTTCCCTGAACAGCTGCATATCACGGGTCTGTTCGATGCTAATGCAGAACGCCATAGGATGTTTTTGTGTTGGTTAAGGGCAGTCAGGTCTGGGGAGAACCAAGGGCTATATCTGTTCCTGGGTCTAAATTTCTTGAATGGGGCATGTTTATTTAAGATGGTTAGGAAGGCATTTTTTTAAATATCCAGGCATCCTCTACTGACGGGATGAGATCAATATCCTTCCAGTATACCACGGCCAGGTCGATTAGAAAGGCCTGCTCGCTGAAGTGTTTCAGGGAACGTTTTACAGTGATGAGTGGAGGTTGTTTGACCGCTGACCCATTACGGATGCAGGCAATGAGGCAGTGATTGCTGAGATCTTGGTTGAAGACAGCAGAGGTGTATTTAGAGGGGAAGTTGGTTAGGATGATATCTATGAGGGTGCCCGTGTTTAAGGCTTTGGGGAGGTACCTGGTAGGTTCATTGATAATTTGTGTGAGATTGAGGGCATCAAGTTTAGATTGTAGAATGGCTGGGGTGGTAAGCATGTTCCAGTTTAGGTCGCCTAGCAGCACGAGCTCTGAAGATAGATGGGGGGCAATCAGTTCACATATGGTGTCCAGAGCAGCTGGGGGCAGAGGGTGGTCTATAGCAGGCGGCAACGGTGAGAGACTTGTTTTTAGAGAGGTGGATTTTTAAAAGTAGAAGTTCAAATTGTTTGGGTACAGACCTGGATAGTAGGACAGAACTCTGCAGGCTATCTTTGCAGTAGATTGCAACACCGCCCCCTTTGGCAGTTCTATCTTGTCTGAAAATGTTGTAGTTTGTAATTAAAATTTCATAATTTTTGGTGGTCTTCCTAAGCCAGGATTCAGACACAGCTTGAACATCCGGGTTGGCAGAGTGTGCTAAAGCAGTGAATAGAACAAACTTAGGGAGGAGGCTTCTAATGTTAACATGCATGAAACCAAGGCTATTACGGTTACAGAAGTCGTCAAAAGAGAGCGCCTGGGGAATAGGAGTGGAGCTAGGCACTGCAGGGCCTGGATTCACCTCTACATCGCCAAAGGTACATAGGAGGAGTAGAATAAGGGTGCGGCTGAAAGCAATAAGAATTGGTTGTCTAGAACGTCTGGAACAGAGAGTAAAAGGAGGTTTCTGGGGGCGATAAAATAGCATCAAGGTATAATGTACAGACAAAGGTATGGTAGGATGTGAATACAGTGGAGGTAAACCTAGGTATTGAGTGATGAAGAGAGAGATATTGTCTCTAGAAACATCATTGAAACCAGGAGATGTCATTGCATGTGTGGGTGGTGGAACTAATAGGTTGGATAAGGTATAGTGAGCAGGACTAGAGGCTCTACAGTGAAACAGCAACCAGAACAGCAATGGACAAGAGATATTGACATTAAGGAGAGGCATGCTTAGTTGAGTGATCAAAAGGGTCCAGTGAGTGGAGAGGTTGGTTGGGGGTCATGGCAATTTAGACAGCTAGCCAGGCCATCGGTAGCAAGCTAGCATTTGTTGTTAGCCACCTCTTGCATTCCGTCAGTAGATTAGTGGGGTTCCGTGTGGTCGCAGATGGGCGTTCAGGTAACGTCGCGACGGAGGAGCCAGCCGGATCTCCTTCGGGTAGATAACGTCGGCAGTCCAGTTGTGAAGGCCCGGTAAAGTAAAGGTGACTGCAGCCCCGGAGTGATTGATGGAACTCAGGAGTGATTGACGGAGCTGGCTAGCTCCGGAATAATTGATGTTTGCTCCGGAATCGACGAAAGCTGATAGTCACACGGATAGCAGCTAGCTAGCTGTGAGATCCGGGTATGAATGTCCAGAGAGCAGTTGAAATCCAGGGACATGGAGAGAAAAATGGGTCCGGTATGTTCCGTTCCGAGCCGCGCTGCGCCGTACAAAACTGGCGATAGATTTTCGAGCTAAAGGATAGCTGATGACCACAAACCGTGGTTAGCTGAATACTAACGATTTGCCAGTAAAGAAGCTAACTAGCTTCTGATTAGCTTCTGGATTAGCGTCTGGGCTAGCTTCTGGCTAGCTCCTGGCTATCTTCTGGCTAGTTTCTGGCTAGCTTCTTGGAATTTCTGGCTAGCTTCTTGGAGGATTATAGATTTGAGGTAAATAATACTTTTTTATAAATATAAATTGGTGAGGCGGTTTGCAGGAGAGTGTTTTGAAGATGAGTTGATGGAAAATAAAAATAAAATGTATGTGAAAAAAGTTGTAAATATATATATATACAGGACACGACAAGACGAGGACAAAAACATCTGAAGTTCAATGTGTTTACATGGCATTTTCAACAGTTTACGAAAACAGTTTAGTAAAATAGCAGCTGTACCTACTCTGGTCTTGGCACGTGCGCCCTAAATTTGCAAGTACCGTGCGGATAGGCTAGTCTACATGATGAGATTATTATGGAGTGAGAATATGTTTATTTGTCAAACAGCAGTCAAGCATCGATCATCAAGTCAACAGAATAATGTTTTAGCAATTGAGAAAAACTGTAATTGGATCCTCCATTGTGGTGGTCACGTCATTGATTTCATAGCGTGTCACATGACGAAGTGTTTGTGGAAATGGGAACACAAGATAGAGCTGTGATTGAGGAACACGTTCCTAAATCAGCATCCTAAAGGCATCCCCGTTCCTATATCAGCATCCTAAAAGTTAGGATGCTGATATAACCAGGAACAGAAGTGCTTTGTGGTGTGTGTGTGTGTGCGTGCGTGTGTGTGTGTGTTTTATAAATAAATGGACTAATTTTGCCTCAGTCTGAAGCATTGCAGTGCTAATAGATTCAAGGGAATGCATGATTCAGTGCAAACTAATCCATTTACACTCTCTTGTTAAATCTACTGCGCCGGCTAATGTAGAACAGGTCAAACTCATGTCACATTTGAAGAAAATGCTGTTTTTGGGGGGAATACCCACATAGAGAATTCCCACCCTCTCTTTTCACTATGTCACACTTTATGTTTGGAGATGCACTTTGCTACAGTTGATGCTACAGTGTTTTTATTACGAATAAGTTGTTGTAGTTATAATCATATTGTATTGGATGTCATGTGGTTGTATTTTTTATTGTTTTAGTGAGTATTTGTATTTGTATTGTGGCTGTGTAAAGGCCCTTACCTGCCCAGGGACTGCAGGTGCACATTAGCTTTGTCTAACACCGACACATTTACATGGATGTTGCATTATTGTAGTATTGATGTTGATTAATGTACACTGTCCCCTATAAATCAAAAAATACTCTCAGCCTGAAGATGAGGAATGTCATTCATTTCTGTATATTATCATCTATTCCCAGGTGGATGTTCCAATGTTCTAGAGATATTATTCAGTCTGAGAGCTAGTTTGGATCAACATGATTAGGGCTCAGTAATTCTATATACTTGACAGTTGAATACTGTTTCTCACCATCACAAAACGTTAGAACATGAATTCTGTTCAAGTTTCAGGTTTTATTAGTCATATGTACAGGATACCAATGAAATTCAACAACAATAATAAATCATAAAATACATCAATATGAACATAAAGTAAATGGCTCAGTAGAATAGAATAAACATTTTAGCGTAATAGTGTTAGTGTAATACAGAAAGGCACCATTTATAGTCACAATATTTACATGTGTTTTGGGGATGGGGGGTGGGGTGGGGGTGTTTAATGTTTAAATTATGTAGTATTAAGAATCATAATAAGATAGCAGAAGCTGTGGTGTGTCTGTAGCGTGTGTGTGTGTGTGTGTGTGTGTGTGTGTGTGTGTGTGTGTGTGTGTGTGTGTGTGTGTGTGTGTGTGTGTGTGTGTGTGTGTGTGTGTGTGTGTGTGTGTGTGTGTGTGTGTGTGTGTGTGTGTGTGTGTGTGTGTGTGTGTGTGTGTGTGGCGATTCAGATCAGGTGGTCATTTCAGTTCAAATGTTCAGCGGTCTGATGGCTTGTAGATAGTAGCTGTCTCTGAACCTGTTGGTATCAGACCTCATGCTCCGATTTAGTTGAGTTCTAGCATATCATCACATGAACAGAATGAGATGTTTCAGTAGGACATCTGATGGGGCTTTTGCCAAATGAAAAATATAAAATTCCATATACTTCACATTTTTTAAATGTACTTCACCAAAAGGCAGCATACTTGCCTTACACATGAGAGCATTATATGACGGTAACATGTGGCACTTCACAGCGATGTGTACTGTAGCTCACAATAAGCAGCAAGCTGCCTGGCCTGCACATGACTTGCATTTATTTTAGCACACAATGCACTTCATTGTGTTGACTTAGCAGTGTAGCACACCATAGGGATTCACATTTAGGCCATATCAAACCATTCTCCACTATACATCCTCAACCTGATGACTGTCATTTAACGGCCATTTTAAGCTCTGATGCTGATGTTGTCCCATGTGTTGCCTAGCATGAATTATGGGGTTAAATGACAGTCATCAGGTTGAGAATGTATAGTATACTTGAGTTCACTGTATGCAGAGTTACAGCAGAGTTTGTCAACTGCTCATCAGTCTAGCTGTCGGTGAAATACAATACATCTTCAATGCCGCATTGACGTTTGTTTAGTGTTTTCCAATTTTCCCAGACGTGCTTAGAGCCTATGGATTCTTTAATTACATTGAACTGATTTCTGACGTGCTATTCCTTCTTTTTCCGTAGTGTATTTCTGTATTGTTTTAGTGATTCACCATAGTGAACACGTAGGCTCAGGTTTTCTGGGTCTCTATGTTTTTCGTTGGATAGGTTTCTCAATTTATTTTTTAGGTTTTTGCGCCTTCTTCACAACACTGTCTGTGTGGGTGGACCATTTCAGTTTGTCCTTGATGTGTACGCCAATGAACTTAAAACTTTCCACCTTCTCCACTGCTGTCGATGTGGATAGGGGGGGTGCTCCCTCTGCTGTTTCCTGAAGTCCATGATCATCTCCTTTGTTTTGTTGACGTTGAGTGAGAGGTTGTTTTCCTGACACCATATATCCTGAGGCTGCATTTATTGTAGCTGGAGATTTTAACAAAGCAAATTTGAGAACAAGCCCTAAATTCTATCAGCATATTGACTGTAGCACTCGCGCTGGCAATACACTGGACCACTGCTACTCTAACTTCTGCGATGCCTACACGGCCCTCCTCTGCCCTCCCTTCAGCAAATCCGAAGTGCTTTGATCATATCACCTAAAGTGTCCAATGTTGTTAGTCGTGTGGTTTCGCCTCAGACCAGTAAGTGTGAACAGAGCCTCTGCCGAGCATCTGGTACATGCCATTGGCTTGGGCTAGTCTCTCGGTCTCTCTCTTTCTGGATGCTGGGTAGGTAAATATTGACACTGCAGGGTTTTATGACTCCTAGACGCTAGCTGGTAATTCTTAATTGCCACCTCTAAAATAATGTTGCACCTAGAAAGGTACACAGGTACACAAGCTAGCGCTCCGCTTGTTCCCTGGTTACTACCGATGCAGGATAATTAGCATGGCTTGGTAAACAGAAACACGACCACAGAAAAATGCAACAGGGTCTTGGTGTTTGAGTTTTCACTGACTCACTCCATTATTACCTCTGCTAAATAGAGAAAGGGGTCAGTAAGATTTATAATACTATATTTTCAGTAAAAATAGCCTAAAGAACATAGTGATTTGATTTGAAGTTAAATATGAACAGATGGTTAATAGATGCAGACTGTGACTCAGCCGTGGTGTTGGAGAGGGCATAACTGTTATTAAAAAAAATGGTTTAGAACAGTTTATTACAGGTTTATAAACTATCTGTGAACTAATGTTTTACAGTTAGCGTGCACTGCGCCGGTAGGGATATCCTTGTCCCGTCGCGCACTAGTGACTCCTGTGGTGGGCCGGGCGCAGTGCACGCTAACCAAAGTCACCAGGTGCACGGTGTTTCCTCCGACACATTGGTGTGGCTGGCTTCCGGGTTGGATGCGTACTGTGCTAAAGAAGCAGTGCGGCTTGGTTGGGTTGTGTTTCGGAGGACGCATGACTTTTTTGACAACATTTTTCTCTCCCGAGCTCGTACGGGAGTTGTAGCGATGAGACCAGATAGTAGCTACTAACAATTGGATACCACGAAAATTGCGGAGAAAAGGGGGTCAAATTAAAAATAAAAATAAATACATTGTTTAAAGTGTGGCTACATAAGCTATTATGATTCATCATGGCCATATTCAAACAGGAGGTAAACATGTACTGATGTCACCGGAAGGCTGTATGAAGGTTCCAACTCTGAGCTCTCTGGCAGTTCTTTACTGTTACACCCACTGTGTTCACTCTGCACGTAACACGGACGGACGGACGGAGGGAGGGAGGGAGAGAGGGAGGAATAAGTTCATCTGGACTGGCTCCAGGCCTGCCTCAGCCTGGCCCTGGTCTGTCTTCACTACTGGCCTACAACCACTAGTATTGGGCTGGGTTAGATATCTCAGTAGTAGGGAGTGGCAAACACAAGGCCTTTTCTTGCTCTGTGTAGGATCCACATGACCGTATCTGCTGCTCAGAACTGGATCACTTACCCTAACACAGTCTCTCCTCCTCATGTTGTCTACAAGGCCTTTTCTTGGGTTTTCATTGAATTTCTTCTGTTTTCTTCTATAGATAGATTAATAATGCTGCTGAGTTGGGCCAGGATATTTCCCTCAGCCAAAGTGAGGTCTCATGGGGTTCCCCTGTAATAGCTGGGGTTTATCTCATTGACCTCCAGAGTGCCATTATGTATTTATATGGTCAGGGGTCAATGCAGCTTCACATAGCTTTTAATACACCTTCCTGTTTGGAGCAACAAAAAAAACAGATCAACCTATTCAGGGTCTCTGGGTTCTTCTGTCTCCCATTTCTTCACCTGTTCTTCTGTCTCCCATTTCTTCACCTGTTCTTCTGTCTCCCATTTCTTCACCTGTTCTTCTGTCTCCCATTTCTTCACCTGTTCTTCTGTCTCCCATTTCTTCACCTGTTCTTCTGTCTCCCATTTCTTCACCTGTTCTTCTGTCTCCCATTTCTTCACCTGTTCTTCTGTCTCCCATTTCTTCACCTGTTCTTTGGTCACCCATTTCTTCACCTGTATTGATCTCTCTGTGCGTGTACTTTCATCCTCTCATTCTCTCTTTTCTCTCTCTCTCTCCCTCTCTCTCTCTCTCTCTCTCTCTCTCTCTCTCTCTCTCTCTCTCTCTCTCTCTCTCTCTCTCTCTCTCTCTCTCTCTCTCTCTCTCTCTCTCTCTCTCTCTCTCTCTCTCTCTCTCTCTCTCTCTCTCTCTCTCTCTCTCAATTAAATGTTTTATTTTACCTTTATTTAAATAGGCAAGTCAGTTACAGTTTTTCTCAATTGCTAAAACACAATTTCTGAAACCTTGCTCCATTTCCTGAAAACATTCAACACAAAACCTCATCTTCAAGCACTATTTACATAACCTCTGACTCCTCTTGCAAAATGAAACATTCGCCTCAAAACAGTTTTACCTGTGTTCAAAATCAAACACTGCTCTCAAATCATAAACAAAGTGATCAAAATGATATACACTCTCAAGCAGTCAGTAAACAATACACAGAAAAATAGAAAACACATTGTTCAAAACATACTATTCTCAGGGAGAAGTACATTTTTAATCTAAAAAAATATTCATATTTTTCCGTCATTGTCTTTTGATCAACGAAAACGTGTTCTATCATAGTAGCTCAAAATTGATCAGAAATTACTACTCTGCTTTGCTCTTTGAAATTTTGTTTTTTGTTCTTCCTCCTCCTTCTACCCCTTTGTCTGTGATACTCTAATTCTTGTTCTTTGTTGATATGAACCTGCAACCAGTCAAAATCTATTGAGCAGTCAGTACTGTTAATAAATGGAAAGCACAATGTTCAGGGCCATACAATTTGTCCATTGTACAGTATACAGCCTACAATGCACTGTACTACAGTATCCATTCTCAGACTTTCTCCTTCCCACCTTCAACAACCTGCTTGCTCTCTGAACTGGCTTATATTGGTTGTGTCACATCATTCGAAACAGGTTAAACCAATTTTGAGTGGTTGTGTTCAATCAATGACATATGTTCTCTATTTGTATTTGATTGTTGCCACTTGTGTTTACCAGTATGGATGACATGTGCATTAGAGTGCAGAATGTGTTTTGAGAATGTGTTTAGAGTTTTGCTGTAAAGTCTAAGTGAGATCTGCAAATTGTGTTTTACCATGTGAAATGGTTTAACGTATTGATAACAGACTGCATAATTAGCTAAATGAGTCCAGGCAACTGAGAACTTTGTTCAGCCAATGGGTTTTAGTGTTTTAGCAATAGAGAAAAACTGTAAGAACAAATTCTTATTTTCAATGACGGCCTAGGAACAGTGGGTTGACTGCCTTGTTCAGGGGCAGAACACAGAATTCAAGGGGCTTTACTGGCATGGGAAAAATATGTTAAAAAGCCGAAGAATACCATCCCAACCGTGAAGCACGAGGGTGGCAGCATCATGTTGTGGGGGTGCTTTGCTGCAGGAGGGACTGGTGCACTTCACAAAATAGATGGCATCACGAGGGAGTAAAATTATGTGGCTATATTGAAGCAACATCTCAAGACATCAGTCAGGAAGTTCAAGTTTGGTCGCAAATGGGTCTACCAAATGGACAATGACCCCAAGCATACTTTCAAAGTTGTGGCAAAATGGCGTAAGGACAACAAAGTCAAGGTATTGGAGTGGCCATCACAAAGCCTTGACCTCAATCCTATAGAAATGTTGTGGCAAGAACTGAAAAAGTGTGTGTGAGCAAAGAGGCCTACAAACCTGACTCAGTTACACCAGCTCTGTCAGGATGATTGGGCCAAAATTCACCCCACTTATTGTGGGAAGCTTGTGGAAGTCTACCCGAAACGTTTGACCCAAGTTATACAATTTAAAGGCAATGCTACCAAATACTAATTGAGTGTATGTAAACTTTTGACCCACTGGGAATGTGATGAAAGAAATAAAAGCTTAAATAAATCCTTCTCTCTACTATTATCCTGACATTTCACATTTCTTAAAATAAAGTGGTGATCCTAACTGATCTAAGAGGGGAATTTTTACTAGGATTAAATATCAGGAATTGTGAAAAACTGAGTTTAAATGTATTTGGCTAAGGTGTATGTAAACTTCGGAATTCAACTATATATATATACTGTATATACAGTGTTGTAACGATGTACAAATGGTTCAAGTACAAAAGGGAAAATAAATATGCATAAATATGGGTTGTATTTATGATGGTGTTTGTTCTTCACTGGCTGACCTTTTCTTGCGGCAACAGGTCACAAATCTTGCCACTGTGATGGCACACTGTGGTATTTCACCCAGTAGATATGTGAGTTTATCAAAATTGGGTTTGTTTTCTTTGTGGAGCTGTGTAATTTGAGGGAAATATGTGTCTCTAATATGGTCATACATTTGGCAGGAGGTTAGGAAGTGCAGCTCAGTGTCCACCTCATTTTGTGGGCAATGTGCACATAGCCTGTCTTCTCTTAAGAGCCCGGTCTGTGTCACGATCGTCGTATTCAGTAGACCAAAGCGCAGGGTGATGTGAATGCATGATTTAATGAAAAGACTGAAAACACACGAAGTACACTAAAACAAACAAACAAACTAACAAGACGAACGTAACTGCTAAAGAAACACTGTGCTAACAAGCAACATAACTTAGACAATAATTCACAAACCACAATACAAAACAAACATCTAAATGTGGTTCCCAATCAGATACAACGACAAACACCTGCCACTGATTGAGAACCATATCAGGCCAAAACACATAGAAACAGACTAACTAGACATGCAACATAGAATGCCCACTCATATCACACCCTGACCAAACAAAACATAGAAACAAACAACGCAAATAATGGTCAGAGTGTGACAGTCTGCCTACGGAGGCCTTTCTCAATAGCAAGGCTATCCTCACTGAGTATGTACATAATCAAAGCTTTCCTTAAGTTTGGGTTAGTCACATTGGTCAGATATTCTGCCACTGTGTACTCTCTGTTTAGGACCAAATAGCATTGTAGTTTGCTCTGTTTTTTTGTTAATTCTTTCCAATGTGCCAACTAATGATCTTTTTGTTTTCTCATGATTTGGTTGGGTCTAATTGTGTTGCTGTCCTGGGGCTCTGTGGGGTGTGTTTGTGTTTGTGAACAGAGCCCCAGGACCAGCTTGCTTAGGGGACTCTTCTCCAAGTTCATCTCACTGTAGGTGATGGCTTTGTTATGGAAGGTTTGGGAATTGCTTTTTAAACACCATTAACACTACCTTTTTTGGAACACCATTATTTTTGTCTTGCTGAGATTTACTGTCAGGGCCCAGGTCTGGCAGAATCTGTGCAGAACACCTAGGTGCTGCTGTAGGCCCTCCTTGGTTGGTGACAGAAGCACCAGATCATCAGCAAACAGTAGACATTTGACTTTAGATTCTAGTAGGGTGAGGCAGACTTTTCTAGTGCCCTCGCTAATTCGTAGATATATACGTTGAATAGGGTCGGGCTTAAGATGTGTCCCTGTCTCACCCCACGGCCCTGTGGGAAGAAATGTGTGTGTTTTTTTTGCCTATTTTAACAGCACACTTGCTGTTTGTGTACATGGATTTTATAATGTCGTACGTTTTCCCCCAACACCACTTTCTATCAATTTGTATTGCAGACCTTCATGCCAAATTGAGTCAAAGGCTTTTTCGAAATCAACAAAGCATGAGAAGACTTTGCCTTTGTTTTGGTTTGTTTGTTTGTCAATTAGGGTGTGCAGGGTGAATATGTGGTCTGTTGTGTGCAGGGTGAATATGTGGTCTGTTGTGTGCAGGGTGAATATGTGGTCTGTTGTGTGCAGGGTGAATATGTGGTCTGTTGTGTGCAGGGTGAATATGTGGTCTGTTGTGTCTGAATATGTGGTCTGTTGTGTGCAGGGTGAATATGTGGTCTGTTGTGTGCAGGGTGAATATGTGGTCTGTTGTGTGCAGGGTGAATATGTGGTCTGTTGTGTGCAGGGTGAATATGTGGTCTGCCGTATGATAATTTGGTGACATTTGATGACATTTTGCTCAGTACATTGTTTTCACTGAGGAAATGTACGAGTCTGCTGTTTATGATAATGCAGAGGATTTCCCAAGGTTGCTGTTGTTAGTTTCAAATATTGGTTTAGTTTCAAATATTGGGGAAGATGCATCGAGCTAAGGATGATGGTAAATAGTTTTAGTATAGCCAATTGGACTTTGTTGTCTGTATTTTTTAATAATTTAATTGAGGATGAAAGTCCCCGGCTACTAGGAGCGCCGCCTCTGGGTGAGCGTTTTCTTGTTTGCTTATGGCGGAATACAGCTCATTCAATGCCGTCTTAGTGCCAGCCTCTGACTGTGGTGGTATGTAAACAGCGACAGAGAATATAGATGAAAACTCTCTCGGTAGGTAATAGTTAAAGTACAATAGGGAAAATAAATTAACATAAATATGGATTTTATTTACAATGGTGCTTGTTCTTCACTGGTTGCCCTTTTCTTGCGGCAACAGGTCACAAATCTTGTTGTTTTCTAATTATTTGTGGGTTGTGTAATCAGAGGGAAATATATTTCTCTAATATGGTCATACGTTTGGCAGGAGGTTAGGAAGTGAAGCTCAGTTTCTATCTCATTTTGTTGGCAGTGTGCACATAGGCATGCCTGGCTCTCAAGAGAAGACAGGCTATGGCAGCCTCTCTCAATAGCAAGGCAATGCTTACTGAGTCTGTACATGGTGTTTTTGCAGAATTCTGCATGCAGCCGCAATTTGGTGTTTGTCCCATTTTATGAATTCTTGGTTGGTGAGCGGACCCCAGACCTCACAACCATAAAGGGCAATGGGTTCTATAACTGATTCAAGTATTTTTAGCCAGATCCTAATTGGGAAGTAAAATGTTACGTTTGTTTTGATGGCATAGAAGGCCCTTCTTGCCTTGTCCCTCTGATCTCTATGTGTCTCGCTCTCTTTCTCCATCTCTCTCTCTCTATTTCTCTCTCTATTTATATTTCTCTCTCTCTTTTCTTGTCAGCCATTTTGTTATACTCCAAGCCTCATCATATCCCTCTATTCCTCCGTCTTATCCCACTCCACCCCGCCATTTCTCTTTTCTCTGAAGTCTCAAGACCTCACTAACAGATTATTGACATGTTATTTTTGTGCATTTTGTTTGTTTGTTTGTTATTGGACATGCCATCGGTGTGAGTGTCTCAGCTGCTGATTCTCTGTTTTAATCCATATGTGGTTTCTGTGAAACGTGCCACAGAATGCTGCAGCAGCCCGCAAGTTGTGCCGCAGTATGACGCAACTTTTAAAGGAGGAACCAATGTATCTATATTGGCCGGTGCCAATATATCCTCCAAACACCGGCTTTGAGGGGTTTATCACTTTTATTCAATGGTTACCAACATATTCAAATAATGATTGTCATATTTGAATTAAAAACTTTATTTTTATGAATTTATTTATACTATTTCATTCTTCCACAAGATATACTTTCGACACAAGTCTAGGGTTGCTACCCAAGCCGGCTGGTCGTTTGTTCTATCGGTTCGGTTGCCAGAGACACGACGCAGTCATTAAGTCTAAATGTTCCGTTGCCATGATGGCTGGATGTTCTTATCCCTTGCTTGTAGCTAGGCAACTTTGGCTAACACAGTCTTCTAGTGATTTGTTTTGGATACATCCATAACAATGAGCATTATAATGATGTGCAATTTTCGTCTGGCACAGAACATTTGCTCTCTCGGCAGGCCACTATTGAGAAGAGATAGCCAACTACACAGCTGGCACAATCACTTCAAACTAAAGCTGTAATGACAGCAAACCAGCTATATTTCGTGTTTTTCTATTGACAGTTCTTTGTATACAGTACATTTATAAACATTTTGCTGATTCATGATTTCAACTGGCTGAGAAAAGCTGCCAGCCTGTCTGTCTCATCCCAACTCTTGACACGTTCATTACCATAGGACAGCATGAGATCAAATTTCAATATTGAAACAATGTTGCAAATGTCGGAGAGACAGGCAACAAGGTTTATAAATCTCTGCTGTTGAAAACCAATTACTAGTTTAAAAGAAATGGAAGATAATGTCTAGATGCTTTTTATAGTGGAGATCAAGTCTATAAATTGTCTGGCTGGGCTGATGAGACAGGGGATTGCACAGTCAGATGGAACAGAGTAAATAGGCATTTTAACATCATAGATTTAGCTGGTGGTAACTTGTGGAATAGACACAGCCTGGTATGTGGTTTTAACCAATCAGCATCCAGGATTAGACCCACCCATTGTATAATAGGGTACTCTCAATACTTTCTCTGTCTGACAGACCCATTTCTCTCAGTGAGGATAATGCTTTCTTTATCTGAAAGACCCATTTTTCTCAGTGAAGATAATGCTTTCTCTATCTGACAGACCCATTTCCCTCAGTGAGGATAATGCTTTCTCTATCTGACAGACCCATTTCCCTCAGCGAGGATAATGCTTTCTCTATCTGAAAGACCCATTTTTCTCAGTGAAGATAATGCTTTCTCTATCTGACAGACCCATTTCCCTCAGTGAGGATAATGCTTTCTCTATCGGACAGACCCATTTCCCTCAGTGAGGATAATGCTTTCTCTATCTGACAGACCCATTTCCCTCAGTGAGGATAATGCTTTCCTACATAGTTGGACAGACATGCACTCTCAGACGCACACACACCATCATGCTCGCACACACACACACACACACACACACACACACACACACACACACACACACACACACGCACGCACGCACGCACGCCCGCCCGCCCGCCCGCCCCGCCCGCCCCGTGCTCAGTGTGCAATTTGAGTTATTCTGGTTGGAGATATGTCTGCAGGAGTACAGTTCGGTTCAGCTGAGAATAGTGGTGTGTATGTCCTGGTGCACCTGACAGCAGACAGACAGGCTTCATTCCAAATGGCATCCTATTCCCTATTTAGTGCACTACCCATAGGGCTCTCTTCAAAAGTAGTGCACTAGGTAGAGAAGAGAGTGTCATTTGATAGCAGATGGTCAGACAGTGTTAAGAGGGAGTTTAGATGCACTGTCCTGCTCCCATTCCAACCCAGAACAGAGGAGAGCAGGGAAACTGAAGGCCCCTCACTCTCCACTCAACAAGTATGAATGGTGCTCCAGCAGGCTGAAAAGCATGAACCAAACTGCTCTCCCTCTCTCTCACTCTTTCTCTCTCTACCTTCTCTCTCTTTCTCTATCCTCTTTCTCTCTACCCTCTCTTTCTCTACCCTCTCTCTCTCTACCCTCTCTCTCTCTACCCTCTCTCTCTACCCCTCTCTCTCTACCCTCTCTCTCTATGTCTCTCCCATAAATCTCTTGGCCTATTTTGTTATCTGTACAATTTAAGTTATTTGGACAGTAGACAAATACAATGACCATTTATGGGAATGTGGTAACGGGGGATACATTTGGCTTGTACGTCAAATCTCACACAGAGATGAAAGTCTGTCATTTAACGGAATTAGTTGTGGAGGTTGATCTATCACCCCATTTATTGAACACTGTCACGTTGGTATGAAGGGATCGGGAGACAGGCGTAGGAATGCTTGATAAGGGTTTTTATGGACCCACATTACAGCGCGCCATGTAAAGGCACGGGGACGAAGACCAAACAAACATGTATACAAAACACAGGGTTGAGACCCAAACAACAGAGTGAGGATTACCTCGTATAAATACACAAACGCACGATGATACCACACGGGGCGAGACCCGTAATCATCTGCGCAATACACACGGCACGAATGCCAAAACAACACAGCACAGGTACTCACACGACCAACTGACATTGGAGCAATAATCGACAGGACAGTGGTGAACAGAGGGCACACTTATGCAATTACTAATCAATGGGAATAGGGACCAGATGTGCGTAATGACAGTTCTGGAGGGATCTGTGACAAGCACTCTCTTTTCTCTCTCTTCTTCTATTCCTCCTCACCCTTCCTCTCCCTTTGTCAATCTCTCTCCATCTCTTCCTCCCCTTTTCAGATAGTGTCCAACGTCCTGATCTTCTCCTGTACTAACATCGTGGGCGTGTGTACCCACTACCCAGCCGAGGGCTCCCAGAGACAAGCCTTCCAGGAGACCAGGGAATGCATACAGGCTCGCCTCCACTCACAGAGGGAGAACCAGCAGCAGGTACTGTGGTACTGTGGTGTAACCACAGGCAGTAAATTACTTGACATAGTTAGGCCGAGTTACTGCTGATGTAAAAAGGGCTTTTGAAATACAGTTAATTAATGAAATGAAATGCATATATTTCCCAATAACCTAGTAGCCACGGTCTGAGTTACCGTAAGTAACCTTTGGCTTCTGCTCTCTATAGACCAGGGAAGGGCAACTCCAGTCCTGTTCATAGTCAGATTCATGCCTAACGTGAGTAGCTACTACCAAGTGCCATATGCTTTGTTAGTTACCCATCATAAGCGCTGTCTTCACAGTCACTAGATGAATGGTGACAGTAGGGTGGTGGCGGTCATGAAATTTTGTCAGCTGGTGATTGTCAAGCAAATAACTGCCAGTCTCATGGTAATTGACCTTTAATTAATATAAACACATTTAGCATCTCCTGTCTTCCACACATACTGTATATTACAGGCCACTGATGCAGACCTTTGGATCATCTACATGTTAAAAAGTCGAATAAATCCATGTAATAAAGCCTACACCTTCACAATACATCCATTATTTATTTTAGACAGGTCTAAAGAAACATGATATGAAGAAAATGTAGTCTGCTTCAGAAGAACAGAATAGCATCCTCTTGAGTTGTCCTTATGTTAGGTCCTGATCTGGCTGTGCCATATGGCTGTGGGCAACACTGGTTCATTTAGCAGACAATATTTGCTTAGAATTCCATGGCATTATTTTATATTATTTTATAGTATGAAGAATACAGTGGAGCAGAGCTGAATAAAATAGAAAGTATATTTTCTTCAAATGATTTCAGTGAGTGTGCACATGCGGCTACTCTGTGTTGAGTGGTTAACATAGAAGCAGGTACTCCTATATGCTTAATTTATTTATGTAACTTTAGTTGTGATCCAACTCAATCATCAAGTTTGCGGACGACACAACAGTGGTAGGCTTGATTACCAACAACGACGAGACGGCCTACAGGGAGGAGGTGAGGGCCCTTGGAGTGTGGTGTCAGGAAAATAACCTCACACTCAACGTCAACAAAACTAAGGAGATGATTGTGGACTTCAGGAAACAGCAGAGGGAACACCCCCCTATCCACATCGATGGAACAGTAGTGGAGAGGGTAGCTAGTTTTAAGTTCCTCGGCATACACATCACAGACAAACTGAATTGGTCCACTCACACTGACAGCGTCGTGAAGAAGGCGCAGCAGCGCCTATTCAACCTCAGGAGGCTGAAAAAATTCGGCTTGTCACCAAAAGCACTCACAAACTTCTACAGATGCACAATCGAGAGCATCCTGGCGGGCTGTATCACCGCCTGGTACGGCAACTGCTCCGCCCTCAACCGTAAGGCTCTCCAGAGGGTAGTGAGGACTGCACAACGCATCACCGGGGGCAAACTACCTGCCCTCCAGGACACCTACACCACCCGTTGTTACAGGAAGGCCATAAAGATCATCAAGGACATCAACCACCCGAACCACTGCCTGTTCACCCCGCTATCATCCAGAAGGCGAGGTCAGTTGGAGGCGTGCGTGGCCACGCAGTCGTGGGTGAACAGGGAGTACAGGAGAGGGCTCAGAACGCACCCTTGTGGGGCCCCCGTGTTGAGGATCAGCGGGGAGGAGATGTTGTTGCCTACCCTCACCACCTGGGGGCGGCCCGTCAGGAAGTCCAGTACCCAGTTGCACAGGGCGGGGTCGAGACCCAGGGTCTCGAGCTTGATGACGAGCTTGGAGGGTACTATGGTGTTGAATGCCGAGCTGTAGTCGATGAACAGCATTCTCACATAGGTATTCCTTGAAAGCTGGGACCGAGAGACTGAAAAACAGCTTCTATCTCAAGGCCATCAGACTGTTAAATAGCCACCACTAACATTGAGTGGCTGCTGCCAACACACTGTCATTGACACTGACCCAACTCCAGCCATTTTAATAATGGGAATTGATGGAAATGATGTAAATATATCACTAGCCACTTTAAACAATGCTACCTTATATAATGTTACTTACCCTACATTATTCATCTCATATGCATATGTATATACTGTACTCAACATCATCGACTGCATCCTTATGTAACACATGTATCACTAGCCACTTTAACTATGCCACTTTGTTTACTTTGTCTACACACTCATCTCATATGTATATACTGTACTCGATACCATCTACTGTATGCTGCTCTGTACCATCACTCATTCATATATCCTTATGTACATGTTCCTTATCCCCTTACACTGTGTATAAGACAGTAGTTTTTTTTGGAATTGTTAGTTAGATTACTTGTTGGTTATCACTGCATTGTCGGAACTAGAAGCACAAGCATTTCGCTACACTCGCATTAACATCTGCTAACCATGTGTATGTGACAAATAAAATTTGATTTGATTTGATTTGATTTGAAATGTTGGGATATATGTTTAGATTTCTAATACATTCTAAGGCTGCAAGATGCGACTCTAATGAGGATTTGAAAAAAGGTGCATGAAATGCATGAGCTCTGCTTTGTTTTTTTTTACACAGGCTGTACACACTTCATCAGTCTCTCACTCACAATTTGACAAGCACTTGCCTGGTATTTCACGGCTGCATCTCCTTTGTGTGGCATTAATACCCCCCTAAGAAATCCATGCCTTTTGCGGCCAGTGACCAGCCTGCCGATGCCCAGCTCACATTACTCTCAGTCATGTGATCGGGTCTTTCTCACAGGCTACAAGTGAAGACAGACATATCAGGGACACAACTGCACAAGTCTTTATCCTATTCCGAGGCGCATATGGAAGACATTGGAAGATCTGTCCACATTTACTTTTCTTCAGCCAACAAGATGAGTAGGCCTAACGAACAGCAAAAGCACTATCCTATGTCAATCTACCATCCCCCACACTACAAAAGTTGACCTAGTCTATTCCGCGCGAGAAATAAATATTCCAAGCATAGTCTGGGACAGTTGTGGGATACGATAGATCCCAAATAAATACAACCACTAACATCAAAAAAACTGTTTTAAGCAATGAGTCAGACGCAACAGATGAGAACATTTAGCTTAAAATGTTGATAAACTATAAGGTTATTTTTCACATTATAAGTGCAGCAACGCGCACACGGCAGTAGGCTATAAGCGTGAATGTTCCATTTGCAGGAAAACAAATGCGATTATGCATGTTTTGCTTTTATTATAAAGGTGCATTTTTTATGGTGAAAATGATCTTCCCCAAACGTGAAACTCACGCACTGCTTATGTATGCCAGTTAGGCACTACACCTGTTGTAAAGCGGATTAATGTGCTTCATTTAGAGAAATTATGTGGACCCTTTTTTAAAAGGGGGGTAGATCAGCTTTAATAAGATTGTAGCTTCCATCGATGTCATTGTCTGCATCACTTCCAATCGGCCATATATTTTTGGGCAAATATATTTACACTACCGTTCAAATGTTTGGGGTCACTTAGAAATGTCCTTGTTTTTGAAAGAAAAGCACATTCCTCTGTCCAGTGTCTGTGTTCTTTTGCCCATCTTAATCTTTTCTTTTTATTGGCCAGTCTGAGATATGGCTTTTTCTTTGCAACTCTGCCAAGAAGGCCAGCATTCCGGAGTCACCTCTTCACTGTTGAAGTTGAGACTGGTGTTTTGCGGGTACTATTTGACGAAGCTACCAGTTGAGTACTTGTGAGGCATCTGTTTCTCACACTAGATACTCTAATGTACTTGTCCTCTTGCTCAGATGTTCACCGGGGCCTCCCACTCCTCTTTCTATTCTGGTTAGTGCCAGTTTTCACTGTTCTGTGAAGGGAGTAGTACACAGCGTTGTATGAGATCTTCAGTTTCTTGGCATTTCTCGCGTGGAATAGCCTTCATTTCTCAGAACAGGAATAGACTGACGAGTTTCTGAAGAAAGTACTTTGTTTCTGGCCATTTTGAGCCTGTAATAGAACCCACAAATGCTGATGTTCCAGATACTCAACTAATCTAAAGAAGGCTAGTTTTATTGCTTCTTAATTAATCAGCACAACAGTTTTCAGCTGTGCTAACATAATTGCAAATGGGTTTTCTAATGATGAATTAGCCTTTTAAAATGATAAACTTGGATTAGCTAACACAACGTGCCATTGGAACACAGGAGTGATGGTTGCTGATAATGGGCCTTTGTACGCCTATGTAAATATTCCATTAAAAATCAGCTGTTTCCAGCTACAATAGTCATTTACAACATTAACAATGTCTACACTGTCATTTTAATGGATCAAAAAATGTGTTTTCCTTTCAAAAACAAGGACATTTCTAAATGATCCCAAACTTTTGAAAGTTAGTTTACATATACTGTACATACAGTACTAGTCAATAGTTTGGACACACCTACTCATTCAAGGGTTTTCCTTTATTTTTACTATTTTCTACATTCTAGAATAATAGTGAAGGCATCAAAACTATGAAATAACACATATGCAATCATGTAGTAAGCAAAAAGTGTTTAACAAATCAAAATACATTTTATATTTGAGGTTCTTCAAAGTAGCCACCCTTTGCCTTGATGACAGCTTTGCACAATCTTGGCATTCTCTCAACCAGAATGCGTTTCCAACTGTCTTGAAGGAGTTCCCACATATGCAGAGCACTTGGAGAAGCCTAATTACCGTGACTAAACCGTCATGTGGAATTTGACTGTCGTCATGACTTGTGACCGCTGGTGTGGCAGTAATTCGGTCAACGTAACAGCCCTAGGCAACAGTAATAATGACTTCAGCTCTCCAAGCCACTAAGCAGAGAGAGCGATAGAACGACTCATAACCAGCAGCTAATTGTCTAGGATTGACAGGAAGTGAGAGGAGTGTGTGTGGGGTTGGTGGCCTATCCTAGCCCCTTGGTAACACCCGCCCACACATGGCTGCTGCGGCGTAAACAGAACAGGACCTATGTCCCCAATGGCACCATATTCCGTATATAGTGTTCACATGTTAACCAGAGGCTAGTATATATAAGGAATAGAGTGCCAATTGGGATGCAAGCCAAGGCGATAACATCAAGGGCTGGCCCACACTCTTCAGCCAGTGATGACATCTCTCAGCATATAGGGTCACTGTGGCGTGGGCGTCATGGCAATAGAGGGATGGAGAGATGGAGAGAGGGGGTGAGCAGCCATGCGTTCGAGTGCTCAATTACCCAGGTCTTCCCCTGTGGGATAGGCCAAAATCAACATCTCTCCATTTCTCTGTCTCACTGTCTGTCTCGTGTACTTTTTCGCTCTACACTCTCCCTCTCCCCTGCCTCTCTCACTCTCCCCTGCCTCTCTCTCTCTCTCTCTCCCTCTCCCCTTCCTCTCTCTCTCTCCCCTGCCTCTCTCTCTTTCCCTCTCCCCTGCCTCTCTTTCTCTCCCTCTCCCCTGCCCCTCTCTCTCACTCTCCCCTGCCTCTCTCTCTGTCCCTCTCCCCTGCCTATCTCGCTCTCCCTCTCCCCTGCCTCTCTCTCACTCTCCCCTGCCTCTCTCTCTCCCTCTTCCCTGCTTATCTCTCTCTCCCTCTCCCCCGCCTCTCTCTCCCCTCTCTCTCTCCCTTGCCTATATCTCTCTCTCACTCTCCCCTGCCTCTCTCTCTGTCCCTCTCCCCTGCCTATCTCGCTCTCCCTCTCCCCTGCCTCTCTCTCACTCTCCCCTGCCTCTCTCTCTCCCTCTTCCCTGCTTATCTCTCTCTCCCTCTCCCCTGCCTCTCTCTCTCTCCCTCTCTCTCTCCCTTGCCTATATCTCTCTCTCCCTCTCCCCTGCCTCTCTCTCCCTCTCTCTCTCCCTTGCCAATATCTCTCTCTCCCTCTCCCCTGCCTCTCTCTCTCACTCTCCCCTGCCTCTCTCTCTCCCTCTCCCCTGCTTATCTCTCTCTCCCTCTCCCCTGCCTCTCTCTCTCTCCCTTGCCTATATCTCTCTCTCCCTCTCCCCTGCCTATCTCTCTCCCTCTCCCCTGCCTCTCTCTCCCTCTCCCCTGCCTATCTCTCTCTCTCTCTGATTTTCTCTCATTCTCTCTTTCTCTCTTGCTGTCTTCCCTATCCCCCCGTCTCTCTCGCCCTCCATCCATCCTCTCTCTCTGCAGGAGCGTCTCCTGCTCTCCGTGCTTCCCCGTCATGTTGCCATGGAGATGAAAGCTGACATTAACGCCAAGCAGGAAGACATGATGTTTCACAAGATCTACATCCAGAAGCACGACAACGTCAGGTACCAGTCACCACTGACATCATCAGGGAGAAGAGGGACACATGCAGTCAGTGCCATGCTCTAAAGCTATGTCTAGGTCTTTCCCTTCACCAATTACAGTAACATGCTACTTTTATCAGCATTACCTAGCCTCTGAGGTTCAGCTATACATGCTGTCCGTAGTAGGGGTAGGGTCTGTCTGGGGCTTGACTGCAGTGCAGTTCTAGTGGGCGTGGCCAATGGTGCGGTTTTAGAGGCCCTCCTCTTGGCTGCAGAGAGTAAATGTTGCTGTTTGAAAGCTAGTTTCATGCAATTCTACACATTTTGCCATGGGGCTGAGAGAACATTTGACAGCTTTAAAGCTAGTTTCATGCAATTCTACACATTTTGCCATGGGGCAGAGAGAACATTTGACAGCTTTAAAGCTAGTTTTCTGCAATAAAACACATTCTGTCATTTGGCTGAGAGAAAAATGGCAGTTTCAAAGCTAATTTCCTGCAATTCTATACATTTTTTCATTATGCTATCTGAGTAACTCAAACATAACAAATTCAATGGGGGCCCTATGCCAATTTTAGATTCTCACTGACTGGTTTTTATTCTGGTGTTTGTTGGTTCTCAAAGATTACATTTACATTTACATTTAAGTCATTTAGCAGACGCTCTTATCCAGAGCGACTTACAAATTGGTGCATTCACCTTATGACATCCAGTGGAACAGTCCCTTTACAATAGTGCATCTAAATCTTAAGGGGGGTGAGAGGGATTACTTATCCTATCCTAGGTATTCCTTAACGAGGTGGGGTTTCAGGTGTCTCCGGAAGGTGGTGATTGACTCCGCTGTCCTGGCGTCGTGAGGGAGTTTGTTCCACCATTGGGGGCCAGAGCAGCGAACAGTTTTGACTGGGCTGAGCGGGAGCTGTACTTCCTCAGTGGTAGGGAGGCGAGCAGGCCAGAGGTGGATGAACGCAGTGCCCTTGTTTGGGTGTAGGGCCTGATCAGAGCCTGGAGGTACTGAGGTGCCGTTCCCCTCACAGCTCCGTAGGCAAGCACCATGGTCTTGTAGCGGATGCGAGCTTCAACTGGAAGCCAGTGGAGAGAACGGAGGAGCGGGGTGACGTGAGAGAACTTGGGAAGGTTGAACACCAGACGGGCTGCGGCGTTCTGGATGAGTTGAAGGGGTTTAATGGCACAGGCAGGGAGCCCAGCCAACAGCGAGTTGCAGTAATCCAGACGGGAGATGACAAGTGCCTGGATTAGGACCTGCGCCGCTTCCTGTGTGAGGCAGGGTCGTACTCTGCGGATGTTGTAGAGCATGAACCTACAGGAACGGGCCACCGCCTTGATGTTGGTTGAGAAAGACATGGTGTTGTCAGGATCACGCCAAGGTTCTTGGCGCTCTGGGAGGAGGACACAATGGAGTTGTCAACCGTGATGGCGAGATCATGGAACGGGCAGTCCTTCCCCGGGAGGAAGAGCAGCTCCGTCTTGCCGAGGTTCAGCTTGAGGTGGTGATCCGTCATCCACACTGATATGTCTGCCAGACATGCAGAGATGCGATTCGCCACCTGGTCATCAGAAGGGGGAAAGGAGAAGATTAATTGTGTGTCGTCTGCATAGCAATGATAGGAGAGACCATGTGAGGTTATGACAGAGCCAAGTGACTTGGTGTATAGCGAGAATAGGAGAGGGCCAAGAACAGAGCCCTGGGGGACACCAGTGGTGAGAGCGCGTGGTGAGGAGACAGATTCTAGCCACGCCACCTGGTAGGAGCGACCTTTCAGGTAGGACGCAATCCAAGCGTGGGCCGCGCCGGAGATGCCCAACTCGGAGAGGGTGGAGAGGAGGATCTGATGGTTCACAGTATCGAAGGCAGCCGATAGATCTAGAAGGATGAGAGCAGAGGAGAGAGAGTTAGCTTTAGCAGTGCGGAGCGCCTCCGTGATACAGAGGAGAGCAGTCTCAGTTGAATGACTAGTCTTGAAACCTGACTGATTTGGATCAAGAAGGTCATTCAGAGAGAGATAGCGGGAGAGCTGGCCAAGGACGGCACGTTCAAGAGTTTTGGAGAGAAAAGAAAGAAGGGATACTGGTCTGTAGTTGTTGACATCGGAGGGATCGAGTGTAGGTTTTTTCAGAAGGGGTGCAACTCTCGCTCTCTTGAAGACGGAAGGGACGTAGCCAGTGGTCAGGGATGAGTTGATGAGCGAGGTGAGGTAAGGGAGAAGGTCTCCGGAAATGGTCTGGAGAAGAGAGGAGGGGATAGGGTCAAGCGGGCAGGTTGTTGGGCGGCCGGCCGTCACAAGACGCGAGATTTCATCTGAGAGAGAGGGGAGAAAGAGGTCAGAGCACAGGGTAGGGCAGTGTGAGCAGAACCAGCGGTGTCGTTTGACTTAGCAAACGAGGATCGGATGTCGTTGACCTTCTTTTCAAAATGGTTGACGAAGTCATCTGCAGAGGGGGAGGATGGGGGGGGGGAGGATTCAGGAGGGAGGAGAAGGTGGCAAAGAGCTTCCTAGGGTTAGAGGCAGATGCTTGGAATTTAGCGTGGTAGAAAGTGGCTTTAGCAGCAGAGACAGAGGAGGAAAATGTAGAGAGGAGGGAGTGAAAGGATGCCAGGTCCGCAGGGAGGCGGGAGTTTTCCTCCATTTTCGCTCGGCTGCCCGGAGCCCTGTTCTGTGAGCTCGCAATGAGTCATCGAGCCACGGGGCGGGAGGGGAGGACCGAGCCGGCCTGGAGGATAGGGGACATAGAGAGTCAAAGGATGCAGAGAGGGAGGAGAGGAGGGTTGAGGAGGCAGAATCAGGAGATAGGTTGGAGAAGGTTTGAGCGGAGGGAAGAGATGATAGGATGGAAGAGGAGAGAGTAGGGGGAGAGAGAGCGAAGGTTGGGACGGCGCGATACCATCCGAGTAGGGGCAGTGTGGGAGGTGTTGGATGAGAGCGAGAGGGAAAAGGATACAAGGTAGTGGTCGGAGACTTGGAGGGGAGTTGCAATGAGGTTAGTGGAAGAACAGCATCTAGTAAAGATGAGGTCGAGCGTATTGCCTGCCTTGTGAGTAGGGGGGAAGGTGAGAGGGTGAGGTCAAAAGAGGAGAGGAGTGGAAAGAAGGAGGCAGAGAGGAAAGAGTCAAAGGTAGACGTGGGGAGGTTAAAGTCGCCCAGAACTGTGAGAGGTGAGCCGTCCTCAGGAAAGGAGCTTATCAAGGCATCAAGCTCATTGATGAACTCTCCGAGGGAACCTGGAGGGCGATAAATGATAAGGATGTTAAGCTTGAAAGGGCTGGTAACTGTGACAGCATGGAATTCAAAGGAGGCGATAGACAGATGGGTAAGGGGAGAAAGAGAGAATGACCACTTGGGAGAGATGAGGATCCCGGTGCCACCACCCCGCTGACCAGAAGCTCTCGGGGTGTGCGAGAACACGTGGGCGGACGAAGAGAGAGCAGTAGGAGTAGCAGTGTTGTCTGTGGTGATCCATGTTTCCGTCAGTGCCAAGAAGTCGAGGGACTGGAGGGAGGCATAGGCTGAGATGAACTCTGCCTTGTTGACCGCAGATTGGCAGTTCCAGAGGCTACCGGAGACCTGGAACTCCACGTGGGTCGTGCGCGCTGGGACCACCAGAGTAGGGTGGTCCCATAGCTCCATTATCAAGCTAAGCTTGGCTGACTATGTGGCTAATACCCTGCTAACGGGAGGGAGACCTGGGGTAGCAAGCCGCTAACAGCGCCCAGCTGCCCTCAGTACCTCAGTGCCGCTCTGTACCATCACTCATTCATATATCTTTATGTACATATTCCTTATCCCCTTACACTTGTGTGTATAAGACAGTAGTTATGGAATTGTTAGTTAGATTACTTGTTGGTTATTACTGCATTGTCGGAACTAGAAGCACAAGCATTTCGCTACCCTCGCATTAACATCTGCTAACCATGTGTATGTGACAAATAAAATTAGATTTGATTTGATTTGATTAATTGGGGCTCCGCTGAACAGCAGACAGACAACAGGAAAAGAGAGAGACATCTCCTGGCAGGTAGAGAGAGAGAGAGAGAGAGATAGATAGAGTACTCAGTGGCAGTATACCTGACCACTGTGACTGACCCAAACTTAAGGAAAGCTTTGACTATGTACAGACTCAGTGAGCATAGCCTTGCAATTGAGAAAGGCCGCCGTAGGCAGACATGGCTCTCAAGAGAAGACAGGCTATGTGCTCACTGCCCACAAAATGAGGTGGAAACTGAGCTGCACTTCCTAAACTCCTGTCCAATGTATGACCATATTAGAGAGACATATTTCCTTCAGATTACACAGATCCACAAAGAATTCGAAAACAAACCCGATTTTGATAAACACCTATATCTACTGGGTGAAATACCACAGTGTGCCATCACAGCAGAAAGATTTGTGACCAGTTGCCGCAAGAAAAGGTCAACCAGTGAAGAACAAACACCATTGTAAATACAACCCATATTTATGTTTATTTATGTTCCCTTTTGTACTTTAACTATTTGCACATAATTACAACACTGTATATAGACATAATATGACATTTGAAATGTCTTTATTCTTTCGGAAATTCTGCAATGTTTACTGTTAATTATTATTGTTTATTTCACTTTTTTATATTATCTACTTCACTTGCTTTGGCAATATTAATATATGTTTCCCATGCCAATAAATCGCCTTGAATTGAATTGAGAGAGAGAGAGAGATAGAGGACTATTGGCTGTGGAGAAAGAGAGAGAGAGACAGATAGAGGACTATTTGCTGTGGAGAAAGAGAGAGAGAGAGACAGATAGAGGACTATTTGCTGTGGAGAAAGAGAGAGAGAGAGATAGAGGACTATTGGCTGTGGAGAAAGAGAGAGAGAGACAGATAGAGGACTATTGGCTGTGGAGAAAGAGAGAGAGAGAGATAGAGGACTATTGGCTGTGGAGAAAGAGAGAGAGAAATACAGAGAGGGCTCTTGGCTGTGGAGAAAGAGAGAGAGAGAGAGGGCTCTTGGCTATAGAGAGAGAAGGAGAAATAGAGAGAGGGCTCTTGGCTATAGAGAGAGAGAAATAGAGAGAGGGCTCTTGGCTATAGAGAGAGAGAGAGAGAAATAGAGAGAGGGCTCTTGGCTGTGGAGAGAGAGAGAGAGAAATACAGAGAGGGCTCTTGGCTGTGGAGAAAGAGAGAGAGAGACAGATAGAGGACTATTTGCTGTGGAGAAAGAGAGAGAGAAATAGAGAGAGGGCTCTTGGCTGTGGAGAGAGAGAGAAATAGAGAGAGGGCTCTTGGCTATAGAGAGAGAGAGAGAAATAGAGAGAGGGCTCTTGGCTATAGAGAGAGAGAGAGAAATAGAGAGAGGGCTCTTGGCTGTGGAGAGAGATAGAGAGAAATACAGAGACGGCTCTTGGCTGTGGAGAGAGAGAGGAATAGAGAGAGGGCTCTTGGCTGTGGAGAGAGAGAGGAATAGAGAGAGGGCTCTTGGCTATAGAGAGAGAGAGAAATAGAGAGAGGGCTCTTGGCTGTGGAGAGAGAGAGGTATAGAGAGAGGGCTCTTGGCTATAGAGAGAGAGAGAGAAATAGAGAGAGGGCTCTTGGCTATAGAGAGAGAGAGAGAAATAGAGAGAGGGCTATTGGCTATAGAGAGAGAGAGAGAAATAGAGAGAGGGCTCTTGGCTATAGAGAGAGAGAGAGAAATAGAGAGAGGGCTCTTGGCTGTGGAGAGAGAGAGGAGAGGTCTGGGGCTCAAAACCTTACTGGTACATTTAGCTATCAGATCCTTGCTTCCTCTGTAATTTAGCATCAAGGACCTTGGATCCTCTCCATCAATGGGCTTTGAGAGGAATTAAGGAAACAAGGATGGAGAAAAAGTTATTTGACGGCTAGTAATCTTTTCAGACACAGTGTTTCTCTGTGCGCTCCAGTTGGACAGATGAGAAAGAGTGGAGGGTGTACTATACTGTAAGTAGCCTAGCATGTGATGTGAGGTTGCTGAGAGAGCAGATAGCATCTTGTCCTGCAGCATGTCATGTCCCCTGCCCCTCCCGGCTCAGCTCAGCTCAGCCCTGTCCCCTCTGCTGTTAGTCAGGAGACCTCCCTCCTGGTTTCCTGTTCTTGTCCTCCTCTTCCTCCACTGTCTCCTCCACTTCCTCCTCCTCCACTTCCTCCTCCTCCTTGAAAAAAAAGCTGACTACAAGTGTGTTTCTCAAGTTAGCAGCAGTGGGGTGTCGGGATGTGTCGGGATGTGTCGGGATTGAAGCTCATCTTAGTGAAGTGGATGTCTACTAGAAGTCAGAATAGTGGTGCGTTTTTGTTGTGTTACAGTTCGTGCCAGTGTCCCAACCTTTAGACCTTGAGAGGAGTCAGACACATTTAGCTGACTCCTGTCAAGGTCTAAAAGTTGGGACACGTCCTTTGGCTGCAGTGTAGTTGTGCTCCAGTCCACGGTGGCCTCCAGCCTCGCCAGCCTCACAGTAGATTACATTACTTAATATCCCCTCTACAGGACCAGTACTGACACACTCGGACACACTGTTCAGCACAGCATAGCACTGCAGCAAACAGCACAGAAGATTCTGTGGAGATCTGTTTCCATGTGCACACTACAGGAGCATACCACTTAATGTGAAGAGAATCTATTGGATGTTATGCATTCTGGTAGTAAGTGATGTGCGAGTGGACATTGGAACTTAGCCCAGTGTCTCTTCCCAGCTGATGTTGTCAACTGCTGTTGCATAGGATATTGGTGATGTTCGATGGGGTCGATGGAGTTAACTGGGAGATGTCTCTATGAAAATGGTGAATGCATTGGGTAACAAGAAGTGGGCTCATTTCATTTTTTTGGTGTATCTATGGAACAAAAGGAATGTGCTCTGAGCCTCAAGAAGATGTAGGATTGGAATGTGTTGTGTATGGATCTGGGATGCAAGGTGCCTATCAAGGGTGTTATATCTGAGGTGGTGCTAGAGCGAATGCAAAGGATATACAGTACGTGAAGAACTTGATGAAGTGGTTGGTGCACACCGACTGACCCGCATCGTGGATGGAGTGAGGAGGAAGCCCAGTCCATCCACTTTACTGTTGGTTGAAGAAGAGTCTCTGCCTTCTCACATGCATTTGGGATTTATGAAATACCATGTGAGAGCCTTCCTGCCCAAACCCGTGCAGTGTGATAAATGCAAATGATGAAATCATGTGTTGAGTGTATGGAGGGAGGAGCATCATATGGCAGCTGAGTCTAAGTGCTGCAATCGTGGTGGTGAACATGTATCCGAATTCCTGAAGTGTCCTGTAAGGGTGAAGGAGACAGATCTGGCAAGAGTAAGGGCTTCCAGCATGTCTCCTGTCCGGAGGAAGTGAGAAGAGTGGAGGAAAGGAGTGAAGTTGAAGAAGTAACGGTAGTAGGAGAAGAGACACCAGATGATGTTCCTTGTCAACAGAGAGATCCTCACATGTTGCATGTTAAGAAGGTGGACGTTGTAGCGTTTATTGCATTGGCTATCAACTGCACAGTGCAAACAGAGAGGAAATAAGAGGAAATAGGCATCGTTGTGAGTGCGGCTGAGAGTTTTTTGGGACTCTACAAGGAATACTGTCGATGACTGCTCCGTTCTCACATGCCCCTGAGCCTGTGTAGGGATGTGATTTGAACTGTGACTGCAGAATTAGGATGTTTATTTAAATGTTTTATTTTTATTTTGTATGATGTCCGGGTTCCCCCCTCCCTGCAATGGAATATTTTAGTTTCATTACCCTGTACAGTAGTTTGCGGCAATACACCAAGAGGTTGTCGTCGGCCATAAAACCTAAAAGATGAAGAAGAAGCTTAGTCTTCCCAACGCTGAATACAGGTTGTGGGTGATAGAAAACAACCCTCAAAAAGTTGGATATCCCCAGACTTGACTGGATTCCAGAAGGGATTACACATCACCTTGCGAGCCAGCTTAATGTGACTTGCAGACCTGATGTGGCCTGTAAACCATGAGTTTCAGGCCATTGTATTATACTCTCAGGAAAAAAAGGTTTAGATTTTTTCCTAAAGGGGTACAAACACTTAGTCATCCTTTTTACCTTTAGTTACAAGTGCATAATTGTACCCCAGTTCATTCCTCAAGCCACATCAGGCATGCAAGTAGGGTTGCAAAATTCTGGTGAATTCACATTATGAATAGTCACATTATGCTGGCTTGCATAGTGATTTAAAAAAAACTACCTGCAAAAGAGCCTGCTGGGAAATATGATAATGATTGGCATGGTTTTGGTTCAAAGTGATATATATGACTTTTGGGCCCCTGTATTAGGGTAAAAGTAGGCCCTCAACTAAAACTAACCAATACAGTTATGGGTGGTAACTCTATAACTTACTCAAAAGGCAAGGCACTCTGGGAAATATTTGAATAAGGCTTTACACTACGCAGTGTGTTAATTTAACACTGTTGAAGTATCTATATGGGACCAAACACTCAACACGTTCACACTGCCTAGGATATGGATGATGTTCTTACCTAGAGCTACTGCCTAGGATATGGATGATGTTCTTACCTAGAGCTACTAGGATATGGATGATGTTCTTACCTAGAGCTATTGCCTAGGATATGGATGATGTTCTTACCTAGAGCTACTGCCTAGGATATGGATGATGTTCTTACCTAGAGCACTGCTTAGGATATGGATGATGTTCTTACCTAGAGCTACTGCCTAGGATATGGATGATGTTCTTACCTAGAGCTACTAGGATATGGATGATGCCTAGGATATGGATGATGTTCTTACCTAGAGCTACTGCCTAGGATATGGATGATGTTCTTACCTAGAGCTACTGCTTAGGATATGGATGATGTTCTTACCTAGAGCTACTGCTTAGGATATGGATGATGTTCTTACCTAGAGCTATTGCTTAGGATATGGATGATGTTCTTACCTAGAGCTACTGCCTAGGATATGGATGATGTTCTTCTAGAGCTACTTAGGATATGGATGATGTTCTTACCTAGAGCTACTGCCTAGGATATGGATGATGTTCTTACCTAGAGCTATTGCCTAGGATATGGATGATGTTCTTACCTAGAGCTACTGCTTAGGATATGGATGATGTTCTTACCTAGGATATGGAGAGCTACTGCTTAGGATATGGATGATGTTCTTACCTAGAGAGCCTAGGATATGGATGATGTTCTTACCTAGAGCTTAGGATATGGATGATGTTCTTACCTAGAGATGTTAGGATATGGATGAATGCTACTGCTTAGTTCTTTGTACTAGTATGTGATGTTCTTACCTAGAGACTGGGGACAACTCTAGGATATGGATGATGTTCTTACCTAGAGATGTTAGATGTGAATGGCTTAGTTTGTACAGTATGTAACAGACTGGGACAACTCTTGTCTGTGGTGCGTTGCTTGTTTAGGGCTTGGCTTGGACCAGTCTTGACAGGAAGGAGTGCAGCCAGGGACAGAGAGCAGGAAATGCAAACTGACAAGCAGCTCAACGTAATAGCTACACTTTGGTTTGGTTGGACATGACAGGCTCGTTACAACGAGAGAGAGAGATACAGGCGAAATGGACTGGACACTATCCTGATATGACACTGATACTAGAACTGACCTTAAGATGACATGAGGAGTGGTATAAGAACTGTGAAGAGGAGAGGTAGAGAAGTAGGGAGGTAGGGAGAGAGAGAGGGAGGGAGGGAGAGAGCCAGGGAGACAACAGTGCTGAAGGGTCAAGCTATAGAGATGAAAAGAGGATTGTCTGTGACAGTGCCAGGAGGTCCAGAGGAAACGCGGTCAGGGAGCAGGAAGTCTCTGTCTGTCTGTCTGTCTGTCTGTCTGTCTGTCTGTCTGTCTGTCTGTCTGTCTGTCTGTCTGTCTGTCTGTCTGTCTGTCTGTCTGTCTGTCTGTCTGTCTGTCTGTCTGTCTGTCTGTCTGTCTGTCTGTCTGTCTGTCTGTCTGTCTGTCTGTCTGTCTGTCTGTCTGTCTGTCTGTCTGTCTGTCTGTCTGTCTGTCTGTCTGTCTGTCTGTCTGTCTGTCTGTCTGTCCCTGTGTGTGCATTCTTTCCCTGGGAGGTTGTTGGACGCGGTCCCTGGTATGGCTGCTGTATTCATGCGAGCCAAGGCGTAGCTAGCAAGCAAGTGCTGAGGCAAACTGGAACAAACAACTTTCTAACAACGTAATGTCTTTTGCTCTGTTGCAGCTCTGGTGTTACGTTTCAGCTGGAACTCTGGGTTTCAGCGGTTTCAGCCCAAGCTGTAAAAGGGTTGTTATTCCATCCTGGGCCTTGTTTAAGGTTTCTCCATCAAAGTGCAGATTATCCACCACTTGAACTGATTTACAACATATTTACAGTAGTGCAAAACACAGAGTTAGGACAGTGTACCTACCTCATGTGTTGAAGTGATTACACAATAACCAACCATCTGATGTGTTTCTCTCAGTGGTGACGTCCTGTTTTTGTGAATGTATTTTTCTTATGAATGTCCCAAATCAAGGAAACAATGTATAAGGTAATTTATATAGTACCTTATAGTATAGGCCGCTAGTGGTATGGAGCTGGGCTGTGTGTCCCCAGGCAGGGCCGCTAGTGGTATGGAGCTGGGCTGTGTGTCCCCAGGCAGGGCCGCTAGTGGTATGGAGCTGGGCTGTGTGTCCCCAGGCAGGGCCGCTAGTGGTATGGAGCTGGGCTGTGTGTCCCCAGGCAGGGCCGCTAGTGGTATGGAGCTGGGCTGTGTGTCCCCAGGCAGGGCCGCTAGTGGTATGGAGCTGGGCTGTGTGTCCCCAGGCAGGGCTGCTAGTGGTATGGAGCTGGGCTGTGTGTCCCCAGGCAGGGCTGCTAGTGGTATGGAGCTGGGCTGGGCTGTGTGTTCCTGTGAGACTCATGTGAGCCTGTTTATCTCTGAAGCTGCTCTTTTTTTAGGGGCGGCAGGGTAGCCTAGTGGTTAGATCGTTGGACTAGTAAGTGAAAGGATGCAAGTTCAAATTCCTGACTTGACAAGATACAAATCTGTCATTCTGCCACTGAACAGGCAGTTAACCCACTCTTCCTAGGTCGTCATTGAAAATAAGAATTTGTTCTTAACTGACTTGCCTGGTTAAATAAAGGTTAAATAAAGGTTTAAAAAATCCAGTGCTGCTCTTTTTCCAAATAGCATTGAAGTTCACTTAGATTTTTTGTTTGTATCTTTCCAATAGGAAATATATTTGTATTTTTGCTAGGTGATAATTTGGTTTGGCCACATTTTCTGAGTGCTGTCCTGAGGCTCTATGGGGTTGGTTTGGGTTAGTGAACCAAGCATCAGAACCAGCTGACTGAGGGGACTCTTCTCTTGTTTCATCTCTTGACATTGTAGAGCTGTGTGATGAAATTTGATGGCTCTTTTTTCTATTCGAGTAAGGAGGGTTGTATTTACAATGGTGTGTGTTCTTCACTGGTTGCCCTTTTCTCGTGGCAACAGGTCACAAATCTTGCTGCTGTGATGGCACACTGTGGAATTTCACCCAGTAGATATGGGAGTTTTTCAAAATTGGATTTGTTTTCGAATTCTTTGTGGATCTGTGTAATCTGAGGGGAAATATGTCTCTAATATGGTCATACATTGGGCAGGAGTTTAGGAAGTGCAGCTCAGTTTCCACCTCATTTTGTGGGCAGTGAGCACATAGCCTGTCTTCTCTTGAGAGCCATGTCTCCCTACGGCGGCCTTTCTCAATTGCAAGGCTATGCTCACTGAGTCTGTACATAGTCAAAGCTTTCCTTAATTTTGGGTCAGTCACAGTGGTCAGGTATTCTGCCGCTGTGTACTCTCTGTGTAGGGCCAAATAGCATTCTAGTTTGCTCTGTTTTTTTGTTAATTCTTTCCAATGTGTCAAGTAATTATCTTTTTGTTTTCTCATGATTTGGTTGGGTCTAATTGTGCTGCTGTCCTGGGGCTCTGTAGGGTGTGTTTGTGTTTGTGAACAGAGCCCCATGACCAGCTTGCTTAGGGGACTCTTCTCCAGGTTAATCTCTCTGTAGGTGATGGCTTTGTTGTGGAAGGTTTGGGAATCGCTTCCTTTTAGGTGGTTATAGAATTTAACGTCTCTTTTCTGGATTTTGATAATTAGTGGGTATCGGCCTAATTCTGCTCTCTCTCTAACTCTCTCTCTCTCTCTCTCTCTCTCTCTCTCTCTCTCTCTCTCTCTCTCTCTCTCTCTCTCTCTCTCTCTCTCTCTCTCTCTCTCTCTCTCTCTCTCTCTCTCTCCTCTGAGTTCAATGTCTGGGTGGCTGTAAGACAATGAGCACTGTGCTGAGTTCAACATCTGTTTGGCTGTAAGATACGGAGCACTGTGCTGAGTTCAATGTCTGGGTGGCTGTAAGACACTGAGCACTGTGCTGAGTTCAACGTCTGGGTGGCTGTAAGACACTGAGCACTGTGCTGAGTTCAATGTCTGTGTGGCTGTAAGACACTGAGCACTGTGCTGAGTTTAGTTTAGTTTAGTTTATTTTATTTTTACAGGGACAGTGCACATTAATCAACGTTTCAGTAAAAGTGCAGGTTTTAGCCAGCCGGCTAATTTTCAACCGCAGTCCCTGGGCAGGTTATTAAAAACAATTACAATATAGACAATAGCACCATAGAACAAGCAAGACATAGCAACATAGGACAAGCAAGACATAGCATACAGACAGAGCAACATAGAACAAAAAGCAGCAAAACAAAATTCATAAAAGCAATAAAGTGTTTCCACACCTCACAAGCTACAGACAACAGACAACATGGAAAGCGGCAACACACAGCTAGGGACCATGTTCACAAATCTGATTGACCTTTAGCCAGGTCTTCAAGCATTTTGTGAAAGTGTGATATGTGGTGCAGTTATGTGTGTCTGATGGCAGTGTATTCCAGACATGGGAAGCTCTCACAGAGAATGCAGATTTACTAAAGGTGCTTTTCCTTAGGGGAACTATACAGTCACCTCTCATGGCAGACCTTGTGGATCTGCTGCCATATGTCTGGGTTTTCTGTTTAACAAAAATATTGAGTGGGGGGAGCCAGGCCATTAAGGATCTTGAATACAAGACATGCGTCGGTGTATTGCACAAGATTTCCCCAACTCAAGAGCTCATGCTTTCTAAGGATGTGACAATGATGATGGCTATTGGGCTTCCTATCAAGCACTTTGAGAGCCTGTTTGTAGACAGACTGAATAGGTTTTAATGTTGTACAGCAAGCTTGGGCCCAACTAGTCAAGCAGTATGTTAAGTGGGGGAGTATCATAGAATTGAAGTACAGTTTTGCTACCTCTGTAGTCAAACAATTGCGTATAAATCGGAAATTAGCTAGGTTGAATTTGGTTATTTGAATGACCTTTTTCACATGCTTTTTAAAAGAGAGGTTGGAATCAAGTATGATGCCAAGTTCTGGTTGGCTGTAAGATATGGAGCACTGTGCTGAGTTCAATGTCTTGTTGGCTGTAAGACACTGAGCACTGTGCTGAGTTCAACATCTGGTTGGCTGTAAGATATGGAGCACTGTGCTGAGTTCAATGTCTTGTTGGCTGTAAGACACTGAGCACTGTGCTGAGTTCAACATCTGGTTGGCTGTAAGATACGGAGTACTGTGCTGAGTTCAATGTCTTGTTGGCTGTAAGACACTGAGCACTGTGCTGAGTTCAACATCTGGTTGGCTGTAAGATACGGAGTACTGTGCTGAGTTCAATGTCTTGTTGGCTGTAAGACACTGAGCACTGTGCTGAGTTCAATGTCTGGTTGGCTGTAAGATACGGAGCACTGTGCTGAGTTCAATGTCTGGTTGGCTGTAAGATACTGAGCACTGTGCTGAGTTCAATGTCTGGGTGGCTGTAAGATACTGAGCACTGTGCTGAGTTCAATGTCTGGTTGGCCGTAAGATACTGAGCACTGTGCTGAGTTCAATGTCTGGTTGGCCGTAAGATACTGAGCACTGTGCTGAGTTCAATGTCTGATTGGCTGTAAGATACTGAGCACTGTGCTTGCAAGTAACTGGAGATAACTCTCTCTCTCTCTCTGCATTTCTCACTCTCTCTGTGTGTCTCACTCTCTCTATGTGTGTGTGTCTCTCTGTCTCTCTCTCTTTCTGTGTGTTTCTCTCTCTCTCTGTCTCCGTGTCGCTCTCTCTCTGTCTCTATCTCTCTGTGTCTCTCTCTGTCTCTGTGTGTGTCTCTCTCTCTCTGCGTTTCTCACTATTTGTATCTGTGTGTCTCCCTCTCTCTGTGTGTGTCTCCCTCTCTCTGCCTCTGTGTGTGTCTCCCTCTCTCTGTCTCTGTGTGTGTCTCCCTCTCTCTGCCTCTGTGTGTGTCTCTGTCTGTCTCTCTCACTCTGTGTGTGTGTCTCTCTCTTTGTGTGTATGTGTGTCTTGCAGTATCCTGTTTGCAGATATTGAAGGGTTTACCAGTCTGGCGTCCCAGTGTACTGCCCAGGAGCTGGTGATGACTCTCAATGAACTGTTTGCCCGCTTCGATAAGCTGGCTGCGGTGAGAGCACACACATCACACACTCTCTCTCTCACACACTCTCTCTCTCTCTCTCTCTCTCTCTCTCTCTCTCTCTCTCTCTCTCTCTCTCTCTCTCTCTCTCTCTCTCTCTCTCTCTCTCTCTCTCTCTCTCTCTCTCTCTCTCTCTCTCTCTCTCTCTCACACACCACAAGGCTGGATAAGCAACCGGTACATTTTAACATCACACCAAGGACAAGCTCAGCTTCTCAGCTATGTTTTCTGGAAGTCACAAAGAATGATTACTAAAGCTTTCCATTAAAGTTTTTGTTTGATTTTTCTCTTAAGTTGCATATGATCACCCTGTGTTTTTCCACCCCACTACCCCATTAACATTATGGCCTTGAATGCTAAATAACAAAGAATCAAGCACACACACACAATAGCCTATGTTGTGTCTTTTACAGTACACACAACATTGTTATTTTCTCTTTTAGTGATAATTAAAATGTAGGGGCGGCGGCTCATTTTAATATTTGGGGTTTGTTCACAGCTATTTTTGTGCAACCGTGAGTGAGAGTGTCATTTCAGTTGATCTAATATGTTGTGCTATGCCAGTACATGTTATATATGACAATGTCCAGTGATTGTGTCTTGTGAAAGACTCACGTTTGGCCTTGTGTTAATTGAGAATGATTGACTAAGTCAATAGTTCTCATTCTCTCCTCAGGGACTCCCATCTGTTGCAGAGCTAGCATACCTGATTCAACTTGTGAATAAACACAATAATAACATCTGAATAAAAACCCTGTATGGTTCTACAAAGAATCTTTGAGATTGAGAAAGGTTCTTTACAGAACCATTATCTATAAAGAACCATAAAAATGGGTTCTATATAGCCCCAAAAGGGTTGTAACCATGGAAGAATTTTGGTGTTACATAGAAGCTTCTTTTAATGGTTCTTTATAGAACATTTACAGAACCTTAGGAAAGGGTTCTTTATAGCACCATACTGGCTCCATTTACAACCTTATGAGTATGGCTCTTTATAGAACCGTTTTGGTAACAAGCCAAAGAACCCTTATTAGGCACTATATAGAACCATTTGTTTTTAGTGTGTAAAACAGTGATAATGGATTGCAGTAGGACTTTCTCCTCACAAAGCTCTGTTGTTTACAGTGAGAAGGAGGGAAATAATGGCACATAGTTATTAATAACAGTATTTTACACTGCAGGGAAATTATATTTAAAAAGATCTAATTGTTTTATAAAACTATTTATAACATACTGTATAAAGAGGGCTTTTTGCAGTACCAATTCCCAGAAAAGGAAGAACAGTAATTCCTTGAACATGCTTCCAGACCTTGACGTTCCCACTGGGAACAATTCGTTTCCGATGTCATTCAACACGAACAGATGTGAAAGGCCAAACCCTTAACATATCTATGGCATGAGGAATATGGTATTTAGACTTGGTATTTATTCATAAGTGACAGTACATTAAAAATGGGTAACACTGCTCTGTATGTATCATACCACATACATGCCAGATCTTCAGTTTCATCCCAAGTGTTGGTCAAATGTGAAGCCAGAATTCTGTAGCCTAGATACAGTATATTTGTCAGGTTTTAAATGCTAAGAAATTATTTTACATTTACATTTTAGTCATGAAGCTTTTATCCAGAGAGACAATACAAAGTGCATTTCAATAAGCAATAATAATAAATATTGTAATCATGGTATGTAAAACCCTCTACTGTATAAAGGAAACGCTATTAACATACTAACACATTCTGTGTACGTGTGTGTGCATGCATACATGTGTGTCTGTGTGTCCAATACGTGGGCTTGTATTACTATCAAGGACAGCAAAACCAGGACAATTCCCCTCTTGGGGTCGTGGGGAGCCCACAAGACAATGGCTATTTTGGGGTAGTGGTTATGTTTAGGGTTGAGTAAAGGTTAGGGTTAGGGTAAGGGTTAGGTTTAGTGTTAGGAGTTAGGGAAAATAGGATTTGAATAGAAATAGATCATGAAAGGTATGCTGTCTGTGTGTCAGTAGGAAAACCACTGCCTGCGTATTAAGATCCTGGGAGACTGCTACTACTGTGTGTCTGGGCTGCCAGAGGCCCGGGCCGACCACGCATCCTGCTGTGTGGAGATGGGGGGTGGACATGATCGAGGCCATCTCGTGAGTATGACATGGCCACATACAGAGCCTTCAGAAAGTATTCATGCCTCTTGACTTATTCCACATGTTGTTGTGTTACAGCCTGAGTTCAACCTGGATTAAATAGATATTTTTTCAAACCCATCCACAAACAATACCCCACAATGACAAAATGAAAACATTTTCATTTACATAAGTATCCAATTGTCCTGCTGAAAGTTGAGTTTTTCGCCCAGTGTCTGTTGGAAAGCAGACTGAACCAGGTTTTCCTCTAGGATTTTGCCCGTGCTTAGCTTTATTCCGTTTCTTTTTACCCTAAAAAAACTCCATAGTTTTTGCTGATGACAAGCATACTCATAAAATGATGTAGCCATCACCATGCTTGAAACATTTTAAAGTGGTACTCAGTGAACTATTGTGTTGGATTTCACATCAAATCAAATGTTATTTCTCACATGAGCCAAATACAACAGGTGTAGACCTCACCATCAAATCAAATCAAATGTATTTATATAGCCCTTCGTACATCAGCTGATATCTCAAAGTGCTGTACAGAAACCCAGCCTAAAACCCCAAACAGCAAGCAATGCAGGTGTAGAAGCACAGTGGCTAGGAAAAACTCCCTAGAAAGGCCAAAACCTAGGAAGAAACCTAGAGAGGAAACAGGCTATGAGGGGTGGCCAGTCCTCTTCGGGTTTTGCCCAGTGGAGAATATAAACGAACATGGCCAAGATGTTCAAATGTTCATAAATGACCAGCATGGTCAAATAATAATAATCACAGTAGTTGTCGAGGGTGCAGCAAGTCAGCACCTCAGGAGTAAATGTCAGTTGGCTTTTCATAGCCGATCATTAAGAGTATCTCTACCACTCCTGCTGTCTCCAGAGAGTTGAAAACAGCAGGTCTGGGACAGGTAGCACATCCGGTGAACAGGTCAGGATTCCATAGCCGCAGGCAGAACAGTTGATACTGGAGCAGCAGCACGGCCAGGTGGACTGGGGACAGCAAGGAGTCATCATGCCAGGTAGTCCTGAGTCATGGTCCTAGGGCTCACATCCTCCGAGAGAAAGAGAGAATTAGAGAGAGCATACTTAAATTCACACAGGACACCGGATAAGACAGAAGTACTCCAGATATAACATACTGACCCTAGCCCCCTGACACATAAACTACTGCAGCATAAATACTGGAGGCTGAGGCAGGAGGGGTCAGGAGACACTGTGGCCCCATCCGATGATAACCCTGGACAGGGCCAAACAGGAAGGATATAACCCCACCCCCCACCATGAAATGCTTACTAACAAGCCCTTAACCAACAATTAACTAAAGTTTTTAAAAATATATATATTAATAATAATAACAATAATGAGTCTATAGACAGGGGTACTAGTACTGAGTCAATGTGCGCGGGTACAGGTTAGATGAGGTAATTTGTACATGTACGTATGGGTAAAATGACTATGCATAGATAATAAACAGTGAGAAGCAGCAGTGTAAAAACAAAAGGGGGGTGTTACAATGTAAATAGTTTGGGTGGCTATTTGATTAATTGTTCAACAGTCTTATGGCTTGGGAGTAGAAGCTGTTAAGGAGCCTTTTGGTATCGCTTTCCCCGGTACCGCTTGCCATGCGGTAGCAGAAAGAACAGTCTAAGTATTGGGTGACTAGATTCTTTGACTGTAAGGCACTACAGAGGGAAGTGCGTACTGCCTAGTATATAGGTCCTGGATGGCAGGAAGCTTGGCCCCAGTAATGCACTGGGCCGTACGCACTTCGCTCTGTTGCGCTTTACGGACGGATGCCGAGCAGTTGCCATACCAGGCGGTGATGCCACCGGTCAGGATGCTCTCAATGGTGCAGCTGTAGAACTTTTTGAGGATCTGGGGACCCATGGCAAATCTTTTCAGTCTCCTGAGGGAGAAAAGGTGTTGTCATGCCCTCTTCATGACTGTCTTGGTGTGTTTGGACCATGATAGTTTGTTGGGGATGTGGAACTTGAAAGTTGAAACTCTCAACCGGCTCCACTTCAGCCCCATCGATGTGAATGGGGGAGTGTTCGATGTGAATGGGGGAGTATTTTCCTGTTGTCCACGATCAGCTCCTTTGTCTTGATCATGTTGAGGGAGAGGCTATTTTCCTGGCACCTCACTGTCAGGTCTATGACTTCCTCTCCATAGGCTGTCTCATCATTGTTGTTGATCAGGCTTACCACTGTTGTGTCATCTGCAAACTTAATGATGGTGTTGGAGACGTGCTTGGCCACAGATTCGTGGGTGAACAGGGAGTACAGGAGGGGACTAAGCACACACCCCTGAGGGGCCCCCGTGTTGAGGATCAGCGTGGCGGATGTGTTATTGCCTACCCTTACCACCTGTGGGTGGCCCGTCAGGAAGTCCAGGATCCAGTTGCAGAGGGAGGTGTTTATTCCCAGAGTCCTTAGCTTAGTGATGAGCTTTGAGGGTACTATGGTGTTGAACGCTGAGCTGTAGTCAATGAACAGCATTCTCATATAGGTGTTCCTTTTGTCCAGGTGGGAAAGGGCAGTGTGGAGTGCGTTTGAGATTGTGTCATCTGTGGATCTGTTGGGGCGTTAAAGTGAATTGGAGTGGGTCTAGGGTTTTTGGGATAACGTGTTGATGTGAGCCATGACCAGCCTTTCAAAGCACTTCATGGCTACCGACGTGAGTGCTACGGGGCTGTAGTCATTTGGCAGGTTACCTTCGCTTTCTTGGAAACAGGTATTATGTAGGTATTACAGACTCGGTCAAGGAGAGGTTGATAATGTCAGTGAAGATACTTGCCAGTTGATACGTGCATGCTCTGAGTACACTTCCTGGTAAT
>NW_025745158.1:0-61228 GCF_021184085.1 Oncorhynchus gorbuscha
TTTAGATGCACTATTGTAAAGTGACTGTTCCACTGGATGTCATAAGGTGAATGCACCAATTTGTAAGTCGCTCTGGATAAGAGCGTCTGCTAAATGACTTAAATGTAAATGTTAAATGTAGGAAGAAACCTAGAGAGGAACCAGGCTATGTGGGGTGGCCAGTCCTCTTCTGGCTGTGCCGGGTGGAGATTATAAACCTAGAGAGGAACCAGGCTATGTGGGGTGGCCAGTCCTCTTCTGGCTGTGCCGGGTAGAGAGGAACCAGGCTATGTGGGGTGGCCAGTCCTCTTCTGGCTGTCCCGGGTAGAGAGGAACCAGGCTATGTGGGGTGGCCAGTCCTCTTCTGGCTGTGCTGGGTAGAGAGGAACCAGGCTATGTGGGGTGGCCAGTCCTCTTCTGGCTGTGCCGGGTAGAGAGGAACCAGGCTATGTGGGGTGGCCAGTCCTCTTCTGGCTGTGCCGGGTGGAGATTATAAACCTAGAGAGGAACCAGGCTATGAGGGGTGGCCAGTCCTCTTCTGGCTGTGCCGGGTGGAGATTATAACAGAACATGGCCAAGATGTTCAAATGTTCATAAATGACCAGCATGGTCGAATCAATTAATCGCGTCTACCAGCTGGCCATGTCTGTTGAATCTATGTCATTTAGCCTGGGGGACGAGATTCCTCATTTAAATTTAAGTCATTTAGCAGACGTAAATTGTTATTCTGTACTTGGGAGACAATCACTGGTGAATCAACGTGTTCACCTGTGAGGTCGCAGGAAAATCATCTCAGCTGCTTCGTTAACAAAAGTCTCCTATTGACAACCAATTCCAGTTTATGATGCATATTCATTAATGGTTACGTTTAGTGATGATGACACGGAATAACCATAGCTGGGTGTGTTATTAGCAGTGGTGCTTTACAGGAGCTGTGGAGAAGGCTTCGGCTAGCTTACACTACTACAAGTTGCTGTCCAACTATAATGTCTCTCCTGGGACTGTGAGGCCTGGTGTGCCTCTGTCCTGTCCAACTGTCAGGTCTCTCCTGGGACTGTGAGGCCTGGTGTGTCCCTGTCCTGTCCAACTGTCAGGTCTCTCCTGGGACTGTGAGGCCTGGTGTGCCTCTGTCCTGTCCAACTGTCAGGTCTCTCCTGGGACTGTGAGGCCTGGTGTGCCTCTGTCCTGTCCAACTGTCAGGCCTGGTGTGCCTCTGTCCTGTCCAACTGTCAGGTCTCTCCTGGGACTGTGAGGCCTGGTGTGCCTCTGTCTGTCCTGTCCAACTGTCAGGTCTCTCCTGGGACTGTGAGGCCTGGTGTGCCTCTTGTCTGTCCTGTCCAACTGTCAGGTCTCTCCTGGGACTGTGAGGCCTGGTGTGCCTCTGTCTGTCCTGTCCAACTGTCAGGTCTCTCCTGGGACTGTGAGGCCTGGTGTGCCTCTTGTCTGTCCTGTCCAACTGTCAGGTCTCTCCTGGGACTGTGAGGCCTGGTGTGCCTCTTGTCTGTCCTGTCCAACTGTCAGGTCTCTCCTGGGACTGTGAGGCCTGGTGTGCCTCTTGTCTGTCCTGTCCAACTGTCAGGTCTCTCCTGGGACTGTGAGGCCTGGTGTGCCTCTTGTCTGTCCTGTCCATCTGTCAGGTCTCTCCTGGGACTGTGAGTTCTGGTGTGCCTCTTGTCTGTCCTGTCCAACTGTCTGGTCTCTCCTGGGACTGTGAGGCCTGGTGTGCCTCTTGTCTGTCCTGTCCAACTGTCAGGTCTCTCCTGGGACTGTGAGGCCTGGTGTGCCTCTGTCTGTCCTGTCCAACTGTCAGGTCTCTCCTGGGACTGTGAGGCCTGGTGTGCCTCTGTCTGTCCTGTCCAACTGTCAGGTCTCTCCTGGGACTGTGAGGCCTGGTGTGCCTCTTGTCTGTCCTGTCCAACTGTCAGGTCTCTCCTGGGACTGTGAGGCCTGGTGTGCCTCTTGTCTGTCCTGTCCAACTGTCAGGTCTCTCCTGGGACTGTGATGGCATAGAGCTGACATTTGGCCTTAATGACCTGTGCTGGGATAGTGGAGGCAGCTCCTGTTTTTAACTCTGTGTTTCTAAATCAGCAGTTGTTTAGTCATTTTGAAAATGTCTGAAACATTAACTTGCTTGACCATGCTGTAGGTAACTGTTACATGCAATATGCTTTGTGGACTCCACCAGACAGATGTTGCTCTCTGGGTTTGTGATGAAACAAAAAGGTGTGGTTGAATTTATTCTGAACTGTGTCTTCTTATTGATCGTCACAACACTATAATAGATTACGTATACATACGTATTACATATATTATGATGTGGTTCTAAGGGATTGGAAAATCACCACACTACTGGTCCCAAATGACTCTATTCCCTTTAGTCTGTGTGTGTGTGTCTCTGTGTGTTTGTCTCTGTGTGTTTGTCTCTCTGTGTGTGTGTGTCTCTGTGTGTGTGTGTGTGTCTCTGTGTGTGTGTGTGTCTCTGTGTGTTTGTCTCTGTGTGTTTGTCTCTCTGTGTGTGTGTGTCTCTGTGTGTGTGTGTGTGTGTGTGTCTCTGTGTGTGTGTGTGTCTCTGTGTGTGTGTGTGTGTGTCTCTGTGTGTGTGTGTGTGTCTCTGTGTGTGTGTGTGTGTCTCTGTGTGTGTGTCTCTGTGTGTGTGTCTCTGTGTGTGTCTCTGTGTGTGTGTGTGTGTGTGTGTGTGTGTGTGTGTGTGTGTGTGTGTGTGTGTGTGTGTGTGTGTGTGTGTGTGTGTGTGTGTGTGTGTGTGTGTGTGTGTGTGTGTGTGTGTGTGTGTGTGTGTGTGTGTGTCTCTGTGTGTCTCTGTGTGTCTCTGTGTGTGTGTGTGTCTGTGTGTGTGTGTGTGTGTCTCTGTGTGTCTGTGTGTGTGTGTGTGTCTCGGTGTGTGTGTGTCTCGGTGTGTGTCTGTGTGTGTGTGTCTGTGTGTGTCTCTGTGTGTGTGTCTCTGTGTGTCTCCGTGTGTCTCTGTGTGTGTGTCTCTGTGTGTCTGTGTGTGTGTGTGTCTCTGTGTGTCTGTGTGTGTGTGTGTGTGTGTGTGTGTGTGTGTGTGTGTGTGTGTGTGTGTGTGTGTGTGTGTGTGTGTGTGTGTGTGTGTGTGTGTGTGTGTGTGTGTGTGTGTGTGTGTGTGTCTGTGTGTGTCTGTGTCTGTGTCTGTGTCTCTGTGTGTGTGTGTGCCTGTGTATCTTCCACCCGTGGTGGAACTAATGTGACTAGGCGATAGATAACAAAACAGTGTACAAACTGTGGCTTGGTAACAACACTCACCACTATCTCCTGTTCTCTCTGTTTCATTCAGACACCGCTGCCTCTCTCCCTCTCTGTCTCCCTCTGTCTCCCTCTCTGTCTCCCTCTCTGTCTCCTTCTCTGTATCCCTCTCTGTCTCCCTCTCTGTCTCCCTCTCTGTCTCCCTCTCTGTCTCCCTCTCTGTCTCTCTCTCTCACTTTCTCTCTGTCTCCCTCTGTCTCCCTCTCTCACTTTCTCTCTGTCTCCCTCTCTGTCTCTCTCTCTCACTTTCTCTCTGTCTCCCTCTGTCTCCCTCTCACTTTCTCTCTGTCTCCCTCTGTCTCCCTCTCTCACTTTCTCTCTGTCTCCCTCTCTCACTTTCTCTCTGTCTCCCTCTGTCTCCCTCTCACTTTCTCTCTGTCTCCCTCTCTGTCTCCCTCTCTGTATCCCTCTCTGTCTCCCTCTCTCACTTTCTCTCTGTCTCCCTCTGTCTCCCTCTCACTTTCTCTCTGTCTCCCTCTGTCTCCCTCTCTCACTTTCTCTCTGTCTCCCTCTGTCTCCCTCTCTCACTTTCTCTCTGTCTCCCTCTCACTTTCTCTCTGTCTCCCTCTGTCTCCCTCTCACTTTCTCTCTGTCTCCCTCTCTGTCTCCCTCTCTCACTTTCTCTCTGTATCCCTCTCTGTCTCCCTCTCTCACTTTCTCTCTGTCTCCCTCTCACTTTCTCTCTGTCTCCCTCTCTGTCTCCCTCTCTGTCTCCCTCTCTGTATCCCTCTCTCACTTTCTCTCTGTCTCCCTCTGTCTCCCTCTCTCACTTTCTTTCTGTCTCCCTCTCTCACTTTCTCTCTGTCTCCCCCTGTCTCCCTCTCTCACTTTCTCTCTGTCTCCCTCTGTCTCCCTCTCTCACTTTCTCGCTGTCTCCCCCTGTCTCCCTCTCTCACTTTCTCTCTGTCTCCCCCTGTCTCCCTCTCTCACTTTCTCTCTGTCTCCCTCTCTGCATCCCTCTCTGTCTCCCTCTCTGTCTCCCTCTCTGTCTCCCCCTGTCTCCCTCTCTCACTTTCTCTCTCTCTCACTTTCTCTCTGTCTCCCTCTCTGTCTTCCTCTCTGTCTCTCTCTCTGTCTCTCTCTCTCTCTGATGTCAGTAGAACATTGGGTGATGTCAGCAGAACATTGGGTGATGTCAGCAGAACATTGGGTGATGTCAGCAGAACATTGGGTGATGTCAGTAGAACATTGGGTGATGTCAGTAGAACATTGGGTGATGTCAGTAGAACATTGGGTGATGTCAGTAGAACATTGGGTGATGTCAGTAGAACATTGGGTGATGTCAGTAGAACATTGGGTGATGTCAGCAGAACATTGGGTGATGTCAGTAGAACATTGGGTGATGTCAGTAGAACATTGGGTGATGTCAGTAGAACATTGGGTGATGTCAGTAGAACATTGGGTGATGTCAGTAGAACATTGGGTGATGTCAGCAGAACATTGAGTGATGTCTGTAGAACATTGGGTGATGTCAGTAGAACATTGAGTGATGTCAGTAGAACATTGGATGATGTCAGCAGAACATTGGGTGATGTCAGCAGAACATTGGGTGATGTCAGTAGAACATTGGGTGATGTCAGTAGAACATTGGGTGATGTCAGCAGAACATTGGGTGATGTCAGTAGAATATTGGGTGATGTCAATTCTTTCTGCACTTCTAAACTGAGAGGTCTTGGTACTGTTCACTGTACTGTTCTGTAGACTGACAGAGCTGGGCTACTGTTTACCACTGTACTGTACTGTAGACTGACAGAGCTGGGCTACTGTTCACCTCTCTACTGTTCTGTAGACTGACAGAGCTGGGCTACTGTTTACCACTGTACTGTACTGTAGACTGACAGAGCTGGGCTACTGTTCACCTCTCTACTGTTCTGTAGACTGACAGAGCTGGGCTACTGTTTACCACTGTACTGTACTGTAGACTGACAGAGCTGGGCTACTGTTCACCTCTCTACTGTTCTGTAGACTGACAGAGCTGGGCTACTGTTTACCACTGTACTGTACTGTAGACTGACAGAGCTGGGCTACTGTTTACCACTGTACTGTAGACTGACAGAGCTGGGCTACTGTTTACCACTGTACTGTACTGTAGACTGACAGAGCTGGGCTACTGTTTACCACTGTACTGTTCTGTAGACTGACAGAGCTGGGCTACTGTTTACCACTGTACTGTAGACTGACAGAGCTGGGCTACTGTTTACCACTGTACTGTAGACTGACAGAGCTGGGCTACTGTTTACCACTGTACTGTAGACTGACAGAGCTGGGCTACTGTTTACCACTGTACTGTACTGTAGACTGACAGAGCTGGGCTACTGTTTACCACTGTACTGTACTGTAGACTGACAGAGCTGGGCTACTGTTCACCTCTCTACTGTTCTGTAGACTGACAGAGCTGGGCTACTGTTTATCACTGTACTGTACTGTAGACTGACAGAGCTGGGCTACTGTTCACCTCTCTACTGTTCTGTAGACTGACAGAGCTGGGCTACTGTTTACCACTGTACTGTAGACTGACAGAGCTGGGCTACTGTTCACCTCTCTACTGTTCTGTAGACTGACAGAGCTGGGCTACTGTTTACCACTGTACTGTACTGTAGACTGACAGAGCTGGGCTACTGTTCACCTCTCTACTGTTCTGTAGACTGACAGAGCTGGGCTACTGTTTACCACTGTACTGTACTGTAGACTGACAGAGCTGGGCTACTGTTCACCTCTCTACTGTTCTGTAGACTGACAGAGCTGGGCTACTGTTTACCACTGTACTGTAGACTGACAGAGCTGGGCTACTGTTTACCACTGTACTGTAGACAGACAGAGCTGGGCTACTGTTTACCACTGTACTGTAGACTGACAGAGCTGGGCTACTGTTTACCACTGTACTGTACTGTAGACTGACAGAGCTGGGCTACTGTTTACCACTGTACTGTAGACTGACAGAGCTGGGCTACTGTTTACCACTGTACTGTACTGTAGACTGACAGAGCTGGGCTACTGTTTACCACTGTACTGTAGACAGACAGAGCTGGGCTACTGTTTACCACTGTACTGTAGACTGACAGAGCTGGGCTACTGTTTACCACTGTACTGTAGACTGACAGAGCTGGGCTACTGTTTACCACTGTACTGTAGACGGACAGAGCTGGGCTACTGTTCACCACTGTACTGTAGACTGACAGAGCTGGGCTACTGTTTACCACTGTACTGTAGACTGACAGAGCTGGGCTACTGTTTACCACTGTACTGTAGACGGACAGAGCTGGGCTACTGTTTACCACTGTACTGTAGACGGACAGAGCTGGGCTACTGTTTACCACTGTACAGTAGACGGACAGAGCTGGGCTACTGTTTACCACTGTACTGTAGACTGACAGAGCTGGGCTACTGTTTACCACTGTACTGTAGACGGACAGAGCTGGGCTACTGTTTACCACTGTACTGTAGACTGACAGAGCTGGGCTACTGTTTACCACTGTACTGTAGACAGACAGAGCTGGGCTACTGTTTACCACTGTACTGTAGACTGACAGAGCTGGGCTACTGTTTACCACTGTACTGTAGACAGACAGAGCTGGGCTACTGTTTACCACTGTACTGTAGACAGACAGAGCTGGGCTACTGTTTACCACTGTACTGTAGACTGACAGAGCTGGGCTACTGTTCACCACTGTACTGTAGACTGACAGAGCTGGGCTACTGTTCACCACTGTACTGTAGACTGACAGAGCTGGGCTACTGTTTACCACTGTACTGTAGACGGACAGAGCTGGGCTACTGTTTACCACTGTACTGTAGACGGACAGAGCTGGGCTACTGTTTACCACTGTACTGTAGACAGACAGAGCTGGGCTACTGTTTACCACTGTACTGTAGACAGACAGAGCTGGGCTACTGTTTACCACTGTACTGTACTGTAGACTGACAGAGCTGGGCTACTGTTTACCACTGTACTGTAGACGGACAGAGCTGGGCTACTGTTTACCACTGTACTGTAGACAGACAGAGCTGGGCTACTGTTTACCACTGTACTGTAGACGGACAGAGCTGGGCTACTGTTTACCACTGTACTGTAGACGGACAGAGCTGGGCTACTGTTTACCACTGTACTGTAGACGGACAGAGCTGGGCTACTGTTTACCACTGTACTGTAGACGGACAGAGCTGGGCTACTGTTTACCACTGTACTGTAGACTGACAGAGCTGGGCTACTGTTTACTGTACTATATTATACTACACTGACAGAACAAACGATGAGAGATACAAAGTACAAAAACAAATAGTGATTTGAACTCCCCCTTCAGAGTTATTCTACAATCTGTGGTTGTTTACAATGGGAATACCAAGGCCACTTGGACTCTGATCTGCTAGACTCTGATCTGCTAGACTCTGATCTGCTAGACTCTGATCTGCTGGACTCTGATCTGCTGGACTCTGATCTGATGGACTGATCTGATGGACTCTGATCTGATGGACTCTGATCTGATGGACTCTGATCTGATGGACTCTGATCTGCTAGACTCTGATCTGATGGACTGATCTGATGGACTCTGATCTGATGGACTCTGATCTGATGGACTCTGATCTGCTAGACTCTGATCTGCTAGACTCTGATCTGCTAGACTCTGATCTGCTAGACTCTGATCTGCTAGACTCTGATCTGCTAGACTCTGATCTGCTAGACTCTGATCTGCTAGACTCTGATCTACTGGACTCTGATCTGGCGGACTTACTAAACACAAATGCATCGTTCGTAAATGATGTCTGAGCGTCGGAGTCTGTTCAGCTCTAGCTGTTTAGTGTGCTGTACAGTGGTCCTATCGACCTGCTGGCGCAGAGTAGACAGAGGAGCAGCAGCCCACAGCCACATACAGACAGGCACACAGCTACACAAAACAGGTTTAGATCGACATCTAGTGGACATTTAGTGGAACGGCAGAGGTCTTGGCAAATACATTTACTTGATATTTTTAGTAATTTAGCTAACGCTCTTATCCAGAGCGACTTACAAAAGGCAATTAGGGTTATAAGTTCCTTGCTCAAGGGCACATCGGCAGATGTTTCACCTTGTCGGGCTCAGGGATTCAAACCAACAACCTTTCGTTTACTGTCCCGACGTCTCTAACCTCTAGTATATATTTTTTTCAATCTCTGTGCTATTGATGATGATAAAAGAGAAGTTCATATAACACTATATTACAGTATTAAAAAACAAACTTTATACCTGAAATCTTCTCTTGGATCGGTCGGCGAGGCTTATGGTAGAGAAATGAACATTCAGTTCTCTGGCAACAGCTCTGGTGGACATCCCTGCAGTCGGCCAGCCCCAAAACTCGAGACATCTCTGGCATTGTGCTGTGTGACAAAACATTTTAACAGTGGTAATTTATTGTCCCCAAGCACAAGGTTCACCTATGTAATGATTGTTTCTGGTTTAATCAGCTTCTTGGCATACCACACCTGTCAGGTCTGTATCGCAGAAAACTCTGGCTGTCTAAACAGTAGCTTGATTTCTATCCTGAATTGATTTCAGATTGTACGTCATTTGCTAATCCCAATATGAACACAGTAAGCAAAAAACAGGAGTGTGACAAGGCAACTCCTTTCACTGAAGAAAGAGATCATGTGACACATCGAGCTGTAGACCGTAGTAGAGCAGAGTGGTATATTTAACGCCTGTTTGACAACACTATAGATAAAAGCCCTGGGAGCCTATGCCTATGATCTTGGTTTACTTACCCTAGTCTACATTCTCAATGATGAGATGCTGTCCTTCCAATATAGCCTCGTTTCAGAGAAGTGTACGGATATCAAATGACTTGCAGGTTCAGGGTACTTGTCAACTAAGGAAACAGATATATATATATATATATACAGTATATATACAGTGGGGCAAAAAAAGTATTTAGTCAGCCACCAATTGTGCAAGTTCTCCCACTTAAAAGATGAGAGAGGCCTGTAATTTTCATCATAGGTACACTTCAACTATGACAGACAAAATTAGAAAAAAATCCAGAAAATCACGTAGGATTTTTTATGAATTTATTTGCAAATTATGCTGGTCAGTCTTCTTGGGTATGATGCTACAAGCTTGGCACACCTGTATTTGGGGAGTTTCTCCCCATTCTTCTCTGCAGATCCTCTCAAGCTCTGTCAGGTTGGATGGGGAGCGTCGCTGCACAGATATTTTCAGGTCTCTCCAGAGATGTTCGATCGGGTTCAAGTCCGGGCTCTGGCTGGGCCACTCAAGGACATTCAGAGACTTGTCCTGAAGCCATTCCTGCATTGTCTTGGCTGTGTGCTTAAGGTTGTTGTCCTGTTGAAAGGTGAATCTTCACCCCAGTCTGAGGTCCTGAGTGCTCTGGAGCAGGTTTTCATCAAGGATCTCTGTGTTTAGCTTCGTTCATCTTTCCCTCCATCCTGACTAGTCTCCCAGTCCCTGCATCTGAAAAACATCCCCACAGCATGATGCTGCCACCACCATGCTTCACCGTAGAGATGGTGTCAGGTTTCCTCCAGACGTGACGCTTGGCATTCAGGCCACAGAGTACAATCTTGGCTTCATCAGACCAGAGATTCTTGTTTCTCATGGTCTGAGAGTCCTTTAGGGGGCTGTCATGTGCCTTTTAATGAGAAGTGGCTTCTGTCTGGCCTCTCCACTATAAAGAACTGATTGGCGGAGTGCTGCAGAGATGGTTGTCCTTCTGGAAGGTTCTTCCATCACCACAGAGGAACTCTGGAGCTCTTTCAGGTCCTTAGTCACCTCCCTGACAACGGCCCTTCTCTCCCGATTGCTCAGTTTGGCCGGGCGACCAGCTCTAGGAAGAGTCTTGGTGGTTCCAAACGTCTTCCATTGTAAGAATGATGGAGGCCACTGTGTTCTTGGGAACCTTCAGTAATCCAGAAACATTTTGCTTCCCCTTCCCCAGATCTGTGCCCCTGACACAATCCTGTCTCGAAGCTCTACGGACGATTCAAACGACATCATGGCCTGGTTTTTGCTCTGACATTTACTGTCAACTGTGGGACTTTATATAGACAGGTGTGTGCCTTACCGCCTAATGTTTTAATTAGCCACAGGTGGACTCCAATCATGATGTAGAAACACCTCAAGGATGATCAATGGAAACAGGATGAGAGAGAGAGAGAGAGGACGCCTCTGCGCTACATTTTTGAGTCTCATAGCAAAGGAATACGTATGTAAATAATAATATCAAAATGTAAATAGGGTCTTTTGTTAAAAACATTTTATGAACGTGCTAAAATGTCTAAAATGTCATTATGTCATTATGGGGTATTGTGATGTCATTATAGGGCATTGTGATGTCATTATGGCGTATTGTGATGTCATTTTGGGGTATTGTGATGTCATTATGGGGTATTGTGTTTAGATTGAGGGAAACAATCATTTTAATCCATTTTAGAACAAGGCTGTAACGAAACAAAATGTGGAAAAAGGGAAGGGGTCTTTGAATATTTTCCAAATGCACTGTATACACCAATGATATGGATGGATATTCAGAGGATACCACTTAGACCCCTAGGTGGCGACATTGTACAGTATAAATTGTAGAGGTTTGCTAAGCTTGGCCTACTGTCAGCTCTCTGTATGCAATGTATGCTTAGTAGTTATGCTTGCGTGTGTGTATGTCTTTGCGTCTGTGTGTCTACCAGGGTGTGTTGATGATGGGCCAGGAAACAGGAAACACGAACAGGAAATACCATTCTAGCCACAGAGTACATGAACGGTTGTGTCTCTCTAAAGCGACAATCAATCAATCAAATGTATTGATAAAGCCCTTCTTACATCAGCTGATATCTCAAAGTGCTGTACAGAAACCCAGTCTAAAACCCCAAACAGCAAGTAATGCAGGTGTAGAAGCACGGTGGCTAGGAAAAACTCCCTAGAAAGGCCAAAACCTAGGAAGAAACCTAGAGAGGAACCAGGCTGTGAGGTGTGGCCAGTCCTCTTCTGGCTGTGCCGGGTGGAGATTATAACAGAACATGGCCAAGATGTTCAAATGTTCATAGATGACCATCAGGGTCAAATAGTAATAATCACATTAGTTGTCAAGGGTGCAACAGGTCAGCACCTCAGGATTAAATGTCAGTAGGCTTTTTATAGCCGATTATTCAGAGTTAGAGACAGCAGGTGTGGTAGAGAGAGAGTTGAAAACAGCAGGTCTGGGACAGGTAGCACGTCCAGTGAACAGGTCAGTGTTCCATAGCAGCAGGCAGAACAGTTGAAACTGGAGCAGCAGCACAACCAGGTGGACTGGGGACAACAAGGTGTCATCAGGCCAGGTAGTCCTGAGGCATGGTCCTAGGGCTCAAGTCCTCCGAGAGAAAGAGAGAGAATTAGAGGGAGCATATGTGGGGTGGCCAGTCCTCTTCTGGCTGTGCCGGGTGGAGATTATAACTGAACATGGCCAAGATGTTCAAATGTTCATAAATGTCCAGCATGGTCGAATAACAGTAAGGCAGAACAGTTGAAACTGGAGCAGCAGCATGGCCAGGTGGACTGGGGACAGCAAGGAGTCATCATGCCAGGTAGTCCTGAGGCTCAGGTCCTCCGAGAGAAAGAAAGAAAGAGAATTAGAGAGAGCATACTTAAATTCACACAGGACACCAGATAAGAAAGGAGAAATTCTCCAGATATAACAAACTAACCCTAGCTCCCCGACACATAAACTACTGCAGCATAAATACTAGAAGCTGAGACAGGAGGGGTCAGGAGACACTGTGGCCCCATCCGATGATACCCCCCGGACAGGGCCAAACAGGCAGGATATAACCCCACCCATGTCGCCAAAGCACAGTCCCCACACCACTAGAGGGATATCTTCAACCACCTACTACCCTGAGACAAGGCCGAGTATAGCCCACAAACGACACGAACCCGAGGGGGGGGGGCGCCAACCCAGACAGAAAGATCACGTCAGAGACTCAACCCACTCAAGTGACCCAACCTTCCTAGGAACGGCATGGAAGAGCACCAGTAAGTAGAGCATTGCAGTAGTCTAACCCCTGACAAAAGAATGGATTAATTTTTCTGTATAATTGTTGGACAGAAAGTTTCAGATTTTTTCAATGTTACGAAGATTTCAAAAAAGCTGATCTTGAAATATTCTTGATATGTTCGTCAAAAGAGAGATCAGGGTCCAGAGTAACGCAGAGGTCCTTCACAATTTTATTTGAGACGACTGTACAACCATCAAGATTAATTGTCAGATCCAACAGAAGATCTCTTTGTTTCTTGGGACCTAGAACAAGTATCTCTGTTTTGTCTCAGTTTAAAAGTAAAACATTTGCCGCCATCCACTTCCTTATGTCTGAAACACAGGCTTCCAGGGAGTGAAATTTTGGAGCTTCACCATGTTTCATGGAAATCTACAGCTGTGTGTCATCCGCATAGCAGTGAAAGTTGACATTGTGTTTCCGAAGACATCACCAAGAGGTAGAATATATAGTGAAAACAATAGTGGTCCTAAAACGGAACCTTGAGGAACACCAAAATTTACAGTTGATTTGTCAGAGGACAAACCGTCTACTGAGACAAACTGATATCTTTCCGACAGGACCACCCATACGTAGAATGTATGCACACATGACTGTAAGTCGCTTTGGATAAAAGCGTCTGCTAAATGGCATATATTATTATTATATTATTGTCCGTGTAGACCGATTTGGTTTTCCAATCTCCAAAAGAATGTGGTGATCGATGGTATCAAAAGCAGCACTAAGGTCTAGGAGCACGAGAAAAGATGCAGAGCCTCGGTCTGACACCATTAAAAGGTAATTTACCACCTTCACAAGTGCCGTCTCAGTGCTATGATGGGGTCTGAAACCAGACTGAAGCATTGCGTATACATTGTTTGTCTTCAGGAAGGCAGTGAGTTGCTGCGCAACAGCTTTTTCAAAAAATTTGAGAGGAATGGGAGATTCGATATAGGCCGATTAGTTTTTTATATTTTCTGGGTCAAGGTTCGGATTTTTCAAGAGAGGCTTTATTATTGTCACTGTTAGTGAGTTTGGTACACATCCGGTGGATAGGGAGCCGTTTATTATGTTCAACATAGGAGGGCCAAGCACAGGAAGCAGCTCTTTCAGCTATAGAGTATGTTAAGGGTTGTCTCTCTAAAGCCGTAGCTACAGAGTAGGTTAAGGGTTGTCTCTCTAAAGCCGTAGCTACAGAGTAGGTTAAGGGTTGTCTCTCTAAAGCCGTAGCTACAGAGCATGTTAAGGGTTGTGTGTGTGCAGGTTGTATCTCTCTAAAGCCGTAGCTACAGAGCATGTTAAGGGTTGTCTCTCTAAAGCCGTAGCTACAGAGTAGGTTAAGGGTTGTCTCTCTAAAGCCGTAGCTACAGAGTAGGTTAAGGGTTGTCTCTCTAAAGCCGTAGCTACAGAGCATGTTAAGGGTTGTGTGTGTGCAGGTTGTATCTCTCTAAAGCCGTAGCTACAGAGCATGTTAAGGGTTGTGTGTGTGCAGGTTGTATCTCTCTAAAGCCGTAGCTACAGAGCATGTTAAGGGTTGTCTCTCTAAAGCCGTAGCTACAGAGTAGGTTAAGGGTTGTCTCTCTAAAGCCGTAGCTACAGAGTATGGCATCACCTTCTTCAACGTCTCCTCCCCTCTCACCTTCAAATAGAGATTCTGAAAAACTGGCTAGACTGCTCTTTGAGATGGTGAGCCTGTCTGTGTTTGTATTTGTATGTGTGTGTGTGTGTGTGTGTGTGTGTGTGTGTGTGTGTGTGTGTGTGTGTGTGTGTGTGTGTGTGTGTGTGTGTGTGTGTGTGTGTGTGTGTGTGTGTGTGTGTGTGTGTGCGTGCGTGCGTGCGTGCGTGCGTGCGTGCGTGCGTGTGTGTGTGTGTGTGTGTGTGTGTGTGTGTGTGTGTGTGTGTGTGTGTGTGTGTGTGTGTGGGAGCCGAGGGAAACCAGAAATACTGGTACAGATGGACGGTGAGATAAGCTGGGGGAGGGGAGAGAGAGGGAAGGCGGAGAGAAAGAGAGAGGGTGGAAGTATGGTAGAGAGAGAAAGAGAGAGGGTGGAAGCATGGTAGAGAGAAAAAGAATTAACTGCTTTCCAGATATGTAATTTCTCGCAGACTGTACCATTGTTGTCCAGGTGGGGGAGCTCTAGATATATGACTGTACCATTGTTGTCCAGGTGTGGGGGGAGCTCTAGATATATGACTGTACCATTGTTGTCCAGGTGTGGGGGAGCTCTAGATATATGACTGTACCATTGTTGTCCAGGTGGGGGTGGGGGAGCTCTAGATATATGACTGTACCATTGTTGTCCAGGTGTGGGGGAGCTCTAGATACATGACTGTACCATTGTTGTCCAGGTGTGGGGGGAACTCTAGATATATGACTGTACCATTGTTGTCCAGGTGTGGGGGGACTCTAGATATATGACTGTACCATTGTTGTCCAGGTGTGGGGAGCTCTAGATATATGACTGTACCATTGTTGTCCAGGTGTGGGGGAGCTCTAGATATAGGACTGTACCATTGTTGGCCAGGTGGGGGAGGGGGGGACTCTAGATATATGACTGTACCATTGTTGTCCAGGTGTGGGGGGAGCTCTAGATATACGACTGTACCATTGTTGTCCAGGTGGGGGGGGGGGGGGGGGCTCTAGATATATGACTGGGACATCGACGAGGCACTATGGCAGTGATTACATCCCACAGCCTACAGGTGACCTCTCACCTTTAAACCCTAATCTCTGATCTGTGTACTTCTTACCCAGATCACTAACCAATTAGTAGCCCCAACTACTTTTCACTCTTTCTGTAACTCTATCCTATCTCTCTTTGTGTGTGTGTGTGCAGTGTGTGCGAGTGTTCTTGTGAGTCAGTTCCATATGACTGACCCTTGTGAGTCGTGACTAGTCGTGCGGCACGGTCATGGCTTTTGGCCAGGGGCATGTTCTGTACACACCCTATATATATATATATATATAAGAGAGAGAGAGAGAGAGAGAGAGAGAGAGAGAGAGAGAGAGAGAGAGAGAGAGAGAGAGAGAGAGAGACTCAGTGTGTGTGCTTGTACAGCGGGTGACCCCATTTGCTGTGTGTGGTACATTGTAGTTATGGGTCAGCGTATCTGTAGCTGAACAAGGTTGGTTGAATGATTCACCAGTGTGAGAACCTTGCTATCACAGTGTCTGTAGTTATTACTTAGTCATCGCTGACAAACATGTTTATTATAAAACATTTTTTAACCTTTATTTAACTAGGCAGTTCAGAACACATTCTAATTTCCAAGTCATCCTAGTGGATTAACTGTTCAGATTGTACGTTGTCGGGGAGTCGATCTGGCAACCTTTCAGTTACTAGTCCAACACTCTAACCACTAGACTACCTGCCCCCCCCTACACTCTAACCACTAGACTACCTGCCCCCCACCCTACACTCTAACCACTAGACTACCTGCCCCCTACACTCTAACAACTAGACTACCTGCCCCCCTACACTCTAACCACTAGACTACCTGCCTCCCCCTACACTCTAACCACTAGTCTACCTGCCCCCCTACACTCTAACCACTAGTCTACCTGCCCCCCTACACTCTAACCACTAGACTACCTGCCTCCCCCCCTACACTCTAACCACTAGACTACCTGCCCCCCTACACTCTAACCACTAGACTACCTGCCCCCCTACACTCTAACCACTAGGCTACCTGCCCCCCTACACTCTAACCACTAGACTACCTGCCCCCCCTACACTCTAACCACTAGACTACCTGCCCCCCCTACACTCTAACCACTAGACTACCTGCCCCCCCCCTACACTCTAACCACTAGACTACCTGCCCCCTACACTCTAACCACTAGACTACCTGCCCCCCTACACTCTAACCACTAGACTACCTGCCCCCTACACTCTAACCACTAGACTACCTGCCCCCCTCTACACTCTAACCACTAGACTACCTGCCCCCCTACACTCTAACCGCAAGGCTACCTGCAGCCCCTACACTCTAACCACTAGACTACCTGTCCCCCCTACACTCTAACCACTAGACTACCTGCCCCCCTACACTCTAACCACTAGACTACCTGCCCCCCCCCTACACTCTAACCACTAGACTACCTGCCCCCCTACACTCTAACCACTAGACTACCTGCCCCCCTACACTCTAACCACTAGACTACCTGCCCCCTCTGCACTCTAACCACTAGACTACCTGCCCCCCTACACTCTAACCGCAAGGCTACCTGCAGCCCCTACACTCTAACCACTAGACTACCTGCCCCCTACACTCTAACCACTAGACTACCTGCCCCCCTACACTCTAACCACTAGACTACCTGCCCCCCTACACTCTAACCACTAGACTACCTGCCCCCCTACACTCTAACCACTAGGCTACCTACCCCCCTACACTCTAACCACTAGACTACCTGCCCCCTACACTCTAACCACTAGACTACCTGCCCCCCCTACACTCTAACCACTAGACTACCTGCCCCCCTACACTCTAACCACTAGGCTACCTACCGTCCCTACTCTCTAACCACTAGACTACCTGCCCCCCCTACACTCTAACCACTAGGCTACCTACCGTCCCTACTCTCTAACCACTAGACTACCTGCCCCCCCACACTCTAACCACTAGGCTACCTGCCACCTCTACACTCTAACCACTAGGCTACCTACCGTCCCTACTCTCTAACCACTAGACTACCTGCCCCCCCTACACTCTAACCACTAGACTACCTGCCCCCCTACACTCTAACCACTAGGCTACCTACCGTCCCTACTCTCTAACCACTAGACTACCTGCCCCCCCCCCCACACTCTAACCACTAGGCTACCTGCCACCTCTACACTCTAACCACTAGGCTACCTACCGTCCCTACTCTCTAACCACTAGACTACCTGCCCCCCCACACTCTAACCACTAGGCTACCTGCCACCTCTACACTCTAACTGCAAGGCTACCTGCAGCCCCTACACTCTAACCACTAGGCTACCTGCCACCTCTACACTCTAACCACTAGGCTACCTGCCCCCCTACACTCTAACCACTAGACTACCTGCCCCCCCTACACTCTAACCACTAGGCTACCTACCTCCTCTACACTCTAACCACTAGTCTACCTGCCCCCCTACATTCTAACCACGAGTCTACCTGCCCCCCCACACTCTAACCACTAGTCTACCTGCCTCCTCTACACTCTAACCACTAGTCTACCTGCCCCCCTACATTCTAACCACTAGTCTACCTGCCCCCCTACACTCTAACCACTAGTCTACCTGCCCCCCTACACTCTAACCACTAGTCTACCTGCCCCCCCTACACTCTAACCACTAGTCTACCTGCCCCCTACACTCTAACCACTAGGCTACCTGCCCCCCTACACTCTAACCACTAGACTACCTGCCCCCTACACTCTAACCACTAGACTACCTGCCCCCCCTACACTCTAACCACTAGACTACCTGCCCCCCTACACTCTAACCACTAGACTACCTGCCCCCCTACACTCTAACCACTAGACTACCTACCACTAGACTACCTGCCCCCCACCCTACACTCTAACCACTAGACTACCTGCCCCCCCACACTCTAACCACTAGACTACCTGCCCCCCTACACTCTAACCACTAGACTACCTGCCCCCCCCTACACTCTAACCACTAGACTACCTGCCGCCCCCTACACTCTAACCACTAGACTACCTGCCGCCCCCTACACTCTAACCACTAGACTACCTGCCGCCCCCTACACTCTAACCACTAGACTACCTGCCGCCCCCCCTACACTCTAACCACTAGACTACCTACCACTAGACTACCTGCCCCCCACCCTACACTCTAACCACTAGACTACCTGCCCCCTACACTCTAACCACTAGACTACCTGCCCCCCACCCTACACTCTAACCACTAGACTACCTGCCCCCCCCACACTCTAACCACTAGTCTACCTGCCCCCCCTACACTCTAACCACTAGTCTACCTACCACCTTTACACTCAAACCACTAGACTACCTGCCCCCTACACTCTAACCACTAGTCTACCAGCCCCCCTACACTCTAACCAATAGTCTACCTGCCCCCCCCTACACTCTAACCACTAGTCTACCTACCACCTATACACTCTAACCACTAGTCTACCTACCACCTCTACACTCTAACCACTAGTCTACCTACTACCTCTACACTCTAACCACTAGTCTACCTACCACCTCTACACTCTAACCACTAGTCTACCTACCACCTCTACACTCTAACCACTAGTCTACCTGCCGCCCCTGTTATTGATCACTAAACTATTGGAATTCAATTCAATTTGTTTATATCTCAGCTCCACAGAAAGAGGCAGTATACTGGTGTGTGTGTTTTCATAATTCCTCTGGAGACACATTAACTAACCATTAACTAACCATTAACTAACCATTCTTCCACTTAAGAGGCTCTAAGGACGGTACTTCCTTCCTTTGTTTCGTCATCTCATTTATATAAACTGTACATGTTAGGAATCTCATTTATATAAACTGTACATGTTAGGAATCTCATTCCTGAAGGTTTTTAATTGAAAAAAAAGGAAAATGCACTCAATTGTCTTTGTTTTTAATTGTTTTATAACTCAGGAAAACCCCAAGAAGTAGCAGAACCATCCCAAATTGGAATCTATTACCATAGGGCTCTGGTCAATAGTAGTGCACTATATAGGGAATAGGGTGCCATAGGGCTCTAATCTAAAGTAGTGCACTATATAGGGAATAGGGTGCCATAGGGCTCTGGTCAATAGTAGTGCACTATATAGGGAATAGGGTGCCATAGGGCTCTGGTCATCAAATCAAATCAAATCAAATGTATTTATATAGCCCTTCGTACATCAGCTGATATCTCAAAGTGCTGTACAGAAACCCAGCCTAAAACCCCAAACAGCAAGCAATGCAGGTGTAGAAGCACGGTGGCTAGGAAAAACTCCCTAGTAAAACAAAACCTAGGAAGAAACCTAGAGAGGAACCAGGCTATGTGGGGTGGCCAGTCCTCTTCTGGCTGTGCCGGGTGGAGATTATAACAGAACATGGCCAAGATGTTCAAATGTTCATAGATGACCATCAGGGTCAAATAGTAATAAGGCAGAACAGTTGAAACTGGAGCAGCAGCATGGCCAGGTGGACAGGGGACAGCAAGGAGTCATCATGTCAGGTAGTCCTGGGGCACGGTCCTAGGGCTCAGGTCCTCCGAGAGAGAGAAAGAAAGAGAGAATTAGAGAGAGCATATGTGGGGTGGCCAGTCCTCTTCTGGCTGTGCCGGGTGGAGATTATAACAGAACATGGCCAAGATGTTCAAATGTTCATAAATGTCCAGCATGGTCGAATAACAGTAAGGCAGAACAGTTGAAACTGGAGCAGCAGCATGGCCAGGTGGACTGGGGACAGCAAGGAGTCATCATGTCAGGTAGTCCTGGGGCATGGTCCTAGGGCTCAGGTCCTCCGAGAGAGAGAAAGAAAGAAGGAGAGAATTAGAGAATGCACACTTAGATTCACACAGGACACCGAATAGGACAGGACAAGTACTCCAGATATAACAAACTGACCCTAGCCCCCCGACACAAACTACTGCAGCATAAGTACTGGAGGCTGAGACAGGTCAATAGTAGTGTACTATATAGGGAATAGGGTGCCATAGGGCTCTGGTCTAAAGTAGTGCACTATATAGGGAATAGGGTGCCATAGGGCTCTGTTCTAAAGTAGTGCACTATATAGGGAATAGGGTTCCATAGGGCTCTGGTCTAAAGTAGTGCACTATATAGGGAATAGGGTGCCATAGGGCTCTGTTCTAAAGTAGTGCACTATATAGGGAATATGGTTCCATAGGGCTCTGTTCTAAAGTAGTGCACTATATAGGGAATATGGTTCCATAGGGCTCTGTTCTAAAGTAGTGCACTATATAGGGAATAGGGTTCCATAGATCTCTGGTCTAAAGTAGTGCACTATATAGGGAATATGGTTCCATAGGGCTCTGTTCTAAAGTAGTGCACTATATAGGGAATATGGTTCCATAGGGCTCTGTTCTAAAGTAGTGCACTATATAGGGAATAGGGTTCCATAGATCTCTGGTCTAAAGTAGTGCACTATATAGGGAATAGGGTTCCATAGATCTCTGGTCTAAAGTAGTGTACTATATAGGGAATAGGGTTCCATAGATCTCTGTTCTAAAGTAGTGCACTATATAGGGAATATGGTTCCATAGGGCTCTGTTCTAAAGTAGTGCACTATATAGGGAATAGGGTTCCATAGATCTCTGGTCTAAAGTAGTGCACTATATAGGGAATAGGGTTCCATAGATCTCTGGTCTAAAGTAGTGTACTATATAGGGAATAGGGTTCCATAGATCTCTGTTCTAAAGTAGTGCACTATATAGGGAATAGGGTTCCATAGATCTCTGGTCTAAAGTAGTGTACTATATAGGGAATAGGGTTCCATAGATCTCTGTTCTAAAGTAGTGCACTATATAGGGAATAGGGTTCCATAGATCTCTGGTCTAAAGTAGTGTACTATATAGGGAATAGGGTTCCATAGATCTCTGTTCTAAAGTAGTGCACTATATAGGGAATAGGGTTCCATAGATCTCTGGTCTAAAGTAGTGTACTATATAGGGAATAGGGTTCCATAGATCTCTGTTCTAAAGTAGTGCACTATATAGGGAATAGGGTGCCATAGGTCTCTGGTCTAAAGTAGTGCACTATATAGGGAATAGGGAAGCAATTTGGGAGACATACATATGACTCTGACAAGTAGACCCATTCCTCAGAACCATCACTCACTACAGCCAAGGGTTCCTCAGAACCATCACTCACTACACCCAAGGGTTCCTCAGAACCATCACTCACTACAGCCAAGGGTTCCTCAGAACCATCACTCACTACAGCCAAGGGTTCTTCAGAACCATCACTCACTACAGCCAAGGGTTCCTCAGAACCATCACTCACTACAGCCAAGGGTTCTTCAGAACCATCACTCACTACAGCCAAGGGTTCCTCAGAACCATCACTCACTACAGGCAAGGGTTCCTCAGAACCATCACTCACTACAGCCAAGGGTTCCTCAGAACCATCACTCACTACAGCCAAGGGTTCCTCAGAACCATCTCTCACTACAGGCAAGGGTTCCTCAGAACCATCACTCACTACACCCAAGGGTTCCTCAGAACCATCTCTCACTACAGGCAAGGGTTCCTCAGAACCATCACTCACTACAGCCAAGGGTTCCTCAGAACCATCACTCACTACACCCAAGGGTTCCTCAGAACCATCTCTCACTACAGGCAAGGGTTCCTCAGAGCCATCACTCACTACAGCAGAGGGTTCCTCAGAACCATCACTCACTACAGCCAAGGGTTCCTCAGAACCATCACTCACTACAGCAGAGGGTTCCTCAGAACCATCACTCCCTACACCCAAGGGTTCCTCAGAACCATCACTCACTACAGCCAAGGGTTCCCCAGAACCATCACTCCCTACACCCAAGGGTTCCTCAGAACCATCACTCACTACAGCCAAGGGTTCCTCGGAACCATCACTCACTACAGCCAATGATTGCTAAAGGACACTGACCAGTTCTGCAGGCTGCCCCTCAGGCAACTTCAAACTTCAACTTCCAAAGTTATTCAACTGCTGCTTTTAAATGTAAGATCCATAAGTTATGAAAGCTTACTACTGAATGACATCACTGATAGAGGTCTAGACTTTCCATGTCTCACTGGGACTTGACATCAGTCCTAAACTGACCTGGTCTGTCCTCGCACATCCAGACTCAACCAATGGACTCCCTTCCAGGGAGGTTCAGCAACTACAGCCTCGGTATAGTGTCAACATCCTCCAGGGAGATTCACCAACTACAGTCTCGGTATAGTGTCAACATCCTCCCTTCCAGGGAGGTTCAGCAACTACACTCTCAGAATAGTGTCAACATCCTCCAGGGAGATTCAGCAACTACAGCCTCGGTATAGTGTCAACATCCTCCAGGGAGGTTCAGCAACTACAGCCTCGGTATAGTGTCAACATCCTCCCTTCCAGGGAGGTTCAGCAACTACAGCCTCGGTATAGTGTCAACATCCTCCCTTCCAGGGAGGTTCAGCAACTACAGCCTCGGTATAGTGTCAACATCCCTCCAGGGAGGTTCAGCAACTACAGCCTCGGTATAGTGTCAACATCCTCCAGGGAGGTTCAGCAACTACAGCCTCGGTATAGTGTCAACATCCTCCAGGGAGGTTCAGCAACTACAGCCTCGGTATAGTGTCAACATCCTCCCTTCCAGGGAGGTTCAGCAACTACAGCATCGGTATAGTGTCAACATCCTCACTTCCAGGGAGGTTCAGCAACTACAGCCTCGGTATAGTGTCAACATCCTCCAGGGAGATTCACCAACTACAGTCTCGGTATAGTGTCAACATCCTCCCTTCCAGGGAGGTTCAGCAACTACACTCTCAGAATAGTGTCAACATCCTCCAGGGAGGTTCAGCAACTACAGCCTCGGTATAGTGTCAACATCCTCCAGGGAGGTTCAGCAACTACAGCCTCGGTATAGTGTCAACATCCTCCCTTCCAGGGAGGTTCAGCAACTACAGCCTCGGTATAGTGTCAACATCCTCCAGGGAGGTTCAGCAACTACAGCCTCGGTATAGTGTCAACATTCTCCAGGGAGGTTCAGCAACTACAGCCGAGGTATAGTGTCAACATCCTCCAGGGAGGTTCAGCAACTACAGCCTCGGTATAGTGTCAACATCCTCCAGGGAGGTTCAGCAACTACAGCCTCGGTATAGTGTCAACATCCTCCAGGGAGGTTCAGCAACTACAGCCTCGGTATAGTGTCAACATCCTCCCTTCCAGGGAGGTTCAGCAACTACAGCATCGGTATAGTGTCAACATCCTCACTTCCAGGGAGGTTCAGCAACTACAGCCTCGGTATAGTGTCAACATCCTCCAGGGAGATTCACCAACTACAGTCTCGGTATAGTGTCAACATCCTCCCTTCCAGGGAGGTTCAGCAACTACACTCTCAGAATAGTGTCAACATCCTCCAGGGAGGTTCAGCAACTACAGCCTCGGTATAGTGTCAACATCCTCCAGGGAGGTTCAGCAACTACAGCCTCGGTATAGTGTCAACATCCTCCAGGGAGGTTCAGCAACTACAGCCTCGGTATAGTGTCAACATTCTCCAGGGAGGTTCAGCAACTACAGCCGAGGTATAGTGTCAACATCCTCCAGGGAGGTTCAGCAACTACAGCCTCGGTATAGTGTCAACATCCTCCAGGGAGGTTCAGCAACTACAGCCTCGGTATAGTGTCAACATCCTCCCTTCCAGGGAGATTCAGCAACTACAGCCTCGGTATAGTGTCAACATCCTCCAGGGAGGTTCAGCATCTACAGCCTCGGTATAGTGTCAACATCCTCCAGGGAGGTTAAGCAACTACAGCCTCGGTATAGTGTCAACATCCTCCAGGGAGGTTCAGCAACTAGAAGTTGGCTCCCCTGCCTGTTCGGGCGGCGCTCGGCGGTCGTTGTCACCGGCCTACTAGAAGTTGGCTCCCCTGCCTGTTGGGGTGGCGCTCGGCGGTCGTCGTCACCGGCCTACTAGAAGTTGGCTCCCCTGCCTGTTCGGGCGGCCTTCGGCGGTCGTTGTCACCGGCCTACTAGAAGTTGGCTCCCCTGCCTGTTCGGGCGGCCTTCGGCGGTCGTTGTCACCGGCCTACTAGAAGTTGGCTCCCCCGCCTGTTCGGGCGGCGTTCGGCGGTCGTTGTCACCGGCCTACTAGAAGTTGGCTCCGCTGCCTGTTCGGGCGGCGTTCGGCGGTCGTTGTCACCGGCCTACTAGAAGTTGGCTCCGCTGCCTGTTCGGGCGGCGTTCGGCGGTCGTTGTCACCGGCCTACTAGTAGTTGGCTCCCCTGCCTGTTCGTTCGGTGGTCGTTGTCACCGGCCTACTAGAAGTTGGCCACCGATCCCTTTTTCCTTTTCTGTTAGTTTAGTCTTAATTAGTTGCACCTGTTCCTATTTGTGTTGTCTTGATTTTCTAGCCTATTTTAGCTTGTTAGGCCCGTTCTAGTTTGTGCGGGATTATTTTGTGTTCACGTTTAGTGTTGGCTGTGGTTTTGTGTTTTGGGTTGGTCAGTGTGTTCAGCCCTGTGTTTTGGGTTGGTCAGTGTGTTCAGCCCTGTGTTTTGGGTTGGTCAGTGTGTTCAGCCCTGTGTTTTGGGTTGGTCAGTGTGTTCAGCCCTGTGTTTTGGGTTGGTCAGTGTGTTCAGCCCTGTGTTTTGGGTTGGTCAGTGTGTTCAGCCCTGTGTTTTGGGTTGGTCAGTGTGTTCAGCCCTGTGTTTTGGGTTGGTCAGTGTGTTCAGCCCTGTGTTTTGGGTTGGTCAGTGTGTTCAGCCCTGTGTTTTGGGTTGGTCAGTGTGTTCAGCCCTGTGTTTTGGGTTGGTCAGTGTTTTCAGCCCTGTGTTTTCAGCCCTGTGTTTTGGGTTGGTCAGTGTTTTCAGCCCTGTGTTTTGGGTAAGACCGTTTGTGCCGGAATAAATGACCTATTTTCCTTGAAACCTCTGCTCTCTGCACCTGACTCCTACGTTCCACTCCTATTCATCCGTGACAGTGACCAAAGTGTCATTTCTCCATCTATACGGAACATTGTCAGGTTATGACCTACGCTGTCACAACCTGCAGCTGAGTGACTCCAACCAGTCCTTTATTTCATCCCTGTCTAGACGATTGTAATGTCCTGTTTTTGATGCATCTGTCAAGTACCTAAACAGGCTACAATATGTCCAGAACTCTGCTGCTCGTGTCCTCACCCACACCTCCCCTGTTCAATCTCCACTGGCTCCCCAGATGCTCACACATCGACTACAAAATCCTGGATCACACCTACCGAGCTATCCACAACTCTGGACCCAAGTACCTGTCTGACCTCATCCTACCCCCCTGTCTGTCCTCATCCTACCTACCGAGCTATCCACAACTCTGGACCCAAGTACCTGTCTGACCTCATCCTACCCCCCTGTCTGTCCTCATCCTACCTACCGAGCTATCCACAACTCTGGACCCAAGTACCTGTCTGTCCTCATCCTACCCCCCTGTCTGTCCTCATCCTACCTACCGAGCTATCCACAACTCTGGACCCAAGTACCTGTCTGTCCTCATCCTACCCCCCTGTCTGTCCTCATCCTACCTACCGAGCTATCCACAACTCTGGACCCAAGTACCTGTCTGTCCTCATCCTACCTACCTGTCTGACCTCATCCTACCCTCCTGTCTGTCCTCATCCTACCTACCTGTCTGACCTCATCCTACCTGTCTGACCTAATCCTACCCTCCTGTCTGTCCTCATCCTACCTACCTGTCTGACCTCATCCTACCTACCTGTCTGACCTCATCCTACCTACCTGTCTGACCTCATCCTACCTACCTGTCTGACCTCATCCTACCTACCTGTCTGACCTCATCCTACCTACCTGTCTGACCTCATCCTACCTGTCTGACCTCATCCTACCCTCCTGTCTGACCTCATCCTACCTACCTGCCCCACACAGCCTTCACTCCTCCCTTCAGCATCCCCACAGCAGACTAAAAATGATTGAGTGACGAGGTTTTCAGTTGTGTTCTGTGTTCTCTGTGTTCTATGTGTTCTCTGTTCTATGTGCTCTGTGTTCTATTCTATGTGTTCTGTGTTCTATGTGCTCTGTGTTCTATGTTACCTGTGTTCTATGTGCTCTGTGTTCAATTTTCTCTGTGTTCTACGTTCTCTGTGTTCTCTGTGTCTATGTTATCTATGTTCTATTTGCTCTGTGTTCTACGTTCTCTGTGTTCTATGTTATCTGTGTTATATGTTATCTGTGTTATATGTTATCTGTGTTCTATGTGCTCTGTGTTCTATGTTATCTGTGTTTTATGTTCTCTGTGTCCTATGTTATCTGTGTTCTATGTGATCTGTGTTATATGTGCTCTATGTCTATGTTATCTGTGTTCTATGTTTTCTGTATTCTATGTGCTCTGTATTCTATGTGCTCTGTATTCTATGTGCTCTGTATTCTATGTGCTCTATGTCTATGTTATCTGTGTTCTATGTGCTCTGTATTCTATGTGCTCTGTATTCTATGTGTTCAGTATTCTATGTGCTCTGTATTCTATGTGCTCTATGTCTATGTTATCTGTGTTCTATGTGCTCTGTATTCTATGTGCTCTGTGTTATATGTGCTCTGTTTTCTATGTGCTCTGTATTCTATGTGCTCTGTATTCTATGTGCTCTATGTCTATGTTATCTGTGTTCTATGTGCTCTGTATTCTATGTGCTCTGTATTCTATGTGCTCTGTATTCTATGTGCTCAGTATTCTATGTGCTCTGTATTCTATGTACTCTATGTCTATGTTATCTGTGTTCTATGTGCTCTGTATTCTATGTGCTCTGTGTTATATGTGCTCTGTTTTCTATGTGCTCTGTATTCTATGTTATTTGTGTCCTATGTTCTCCATGTCTATTTTATCTGTGTTCTATGTTCTCTGTGTTCTATGTTCTCTGTGTTCTATGTTCTCTGTGTCCTATGTTCTCTGTGTCCTATGTTCTCCGTGTCTATTTTATCTGTGTCCTATGTTCTCTGTCTTCTATGTTCTATGTTCTCTGTGTTCTATGTTCTCTGTGTCCTATGTTCTCTGTGTCTATTTTATCTGTGTTCTATGTTCTCTGTGTTCTATGTTCTCTGTGTCCTATGTTCTCTGTGTCCTATGTTCTCCGTGTCTATTTTATCTGTGTTCTATGTTCTCTGTGTTCTACGTTCTCTGTTTTATATGTTCTCTGTGTTTACCCACTGTTCCCCGGTAGGCCGTCATTGAAAAGAAGAATTTGTTCTGAACTGACTTGCGTATTTAAATAAAGGTTAAATAAAAAAATTCAGTCAGAAATGACTTCTAACATTCTCACTGCGAGTTCCTTAGAATGCACTGTAGTCGTCAACATAAAGAAATCCCTGTAATGAAGGTGTGTCCCAACTTCTCTCTGGTACTGATGCGTCCTGTTCTGGTACTGAGCCAATCAAATTCCACTGATGGGAACCAAAGCAGGAAGTGAGGCGCCAAAGTCGCTAGGGCACACACACACACATACACACACACATACACACACACACACATACACACACACACACACACACACACACACACACACACACACACACACACACACACACACACACACACACACACACACACACACACACACACACACACACACACACACACACACACACACACACACACACACACACACACACACACACACACACACACACACATGTTCTCATGAGCACTACTCCTGAGTAGCCAGACGTCATAGACTGCTCTGTTCCAAATGGCATCCTGTTTCCCATAGGGCTCTGGTCTAAAGTAGTGCACTATATAGGGAATATGGTTCTATATGGCTCTTGTCTAAAGTAGTGCACTATATAGGGAATAGGGTGCCATAGGGCTCTGGTCTAAAGTAGTGCACTATATAGGTAGTAGGGTTCTATAGGACTCTGGTCTGAAGTAGTGCACTATATAGGGAATAGGGTGCCATAGGACTCTGGTCTAAAGTAGTGCACTATATAGGGAATATGGTTCTATAGGGCTCTGGTCTAAAGTAGTGCACTATATAGGGAATATGGTTCTATAGGGCAGAGACAGAGAGACAGAGAGAGATGTCTGTGGTCTGCTCTCATTACACAGACATTGTGTGTGTGTATCCACCCATTCTGACCATACAGTCTGTTCCTGTACTTAGTGAGGGAGCTGCACAGTAACAATGGAAACTGACCTCACACACAGGGGGAGATTAATCCACAAAACACTGTGATTTTGGTACATCAAGTCTTCTACTTCACACACTGAACAAGCCAGTCCTTTTTTACCAGCATTTCACAACGATTAGCTTTTTTTTACTAATATGTACATTGTTACGTCATGTCAATAAAGCAAATTGAATTGAGAGAGAGAGGGAGAGGGAGAGGGAGAGACCTAAAAGGAAGCGATTCCCAAACCTTCCATAACAAAGCCATCACCTACAGAGAGATGAACCTGGAGAAGAGTCCCCTAAGCAAGCTGGTCCTGGGGCTCTGTTCACAAACACAAACAGAGCCCCAGGACAGCAGCACAATTAGACCCAACCAAATCATGAGAAAACAAAAAGATAATTACTTGACACATTGGAAAGAATTAACAAAAAAACAGAGCAAACTGGAATGCTATTTGGCCCTCCAAAATTAAGGAAAGCTTTGACTATGTACAGACTCAGTGAGCATAGCCTTGCTATTGAGAAAGGTCGCCGTAGGCAGACATGGCTCTCAAGAGAAGACAGGCTATGTGCTCACTGCCCACAAAATGATGTGGAAACTGAGCTGCACTTCCTAACCTCCTGCCTAATGTATGACCATATTAGAGAGACATATTTCCCTCTGATTACACAGATCCACAAAGAATTCGAAAACAAATCCCATTTTGATAAACTCCCATATCTACTGGGTGAAATTCCACAGTGTGACATCACAGCAGCAAGATGTGTGACCTGTTGCCACGAGAAAAAGGCAACCAGTGAAGAACAAACACAATTGTAAATACAACCCATATTTATGCTTATTTATTTTATATTATGTCCTTTACCATTTGTACATTGTTAAAACACTATATATAATATGACATTTGTAATGTCTTTATTGTTTTGAAACTTCTGTATGTGTAATGTTTACTGTTAACTTTTATTGTTTATTTCACTTTATATATTATCTACCTCACTTGCTTTGGCAATGTTAACACATGTTTCCCATGCCAATAAAGCCCCTTGAATTGAATTGAATTGAGAGAGACTAAACTCAGAAATCCTCAGTAGAAGTCAGTAGAGCCCCATAGTGATGAGATTCAGCTCGTGGTCACTCAGTAGAAGTCAGTAGAGCCCCATAGTGATGAGATTCAGCTCGTGGTCACTCAGTAGAAGTCAGTCAACCCAGAGTGATGAGATTCAGCTCGTGGTCACTCAGTAGAAGTCAGTAGAGCCCCATAGTGATGAGATTCAGCTCGTGGTCACTCAGTAGATGTTTAGGCATTAACTCTGACATTTTCAGGTTAGGCCCATGTTAACTCCAATGCTTCCTACAGTTGTGTCAAGTTGGCTGGATGTCCTTTGGGTGGTGGACCATTCTTGATACACACGGGAAACTGTTGAGTGTGGAAAAACCCCAGCAGCGTTGCTGTTCTTGACACAAACCCGGAGCGCCTGGTACCTACTACCACACCCTGTTCAAAAGGTACTTAAATCGTTTGTCTTGTCCATTCACCAACTGAGTGACACACAGACACAATCCATGTCTCAACTGTCTCAGGGCTTAAATATCTTTCTTTAACCCGTCTCCCCCCTTCATCTTTAACCTGTCTCCTCCCCCTTCATCTTTAACCTGTCTCCTCCCCTTCGTCTTTAACCTGTCTCCTCCCCCTTCATCTTTAACCTGTCTCCTCCCCTTTCACCTTTAACCTGTCTCCTCCCCTTTCAACTTTAACCTGTCTCCTCCCCCTTCATCTTTAACCTGTCTCCTCCCCCTTCATCTTTAACCTGTCTCCTCCCCTTCATCTTTAACCTGTCTCCTCCCCCTTCATCTTTAACCTGTCTCCTCCCCTTCATCTTTAACCTGTCTCCTCCCCTTCATCTTTAATCTGTCTCCTCCCCTTCATCTTTAACCTGTCTCCTCCCCCTTCATCTTTAACCTGTCTCCTCCCCTTCATCTTTAACCTGTCTCCCCCCTTCATCTTTAACCTGTCTCCCCCCTTCATCTTTAACCTGTCTCCCCCTTCATCTTTAACCTGTCTCCTCCCCTTCATCTTTAACCTGTCTCCTCCCCCTTCATCTTTAACCTGTCTCCTCCCCTTCATCTTTAACCTGTCTCCTCCCCTTCATCTTTAATCTGTCTCCTCCCCTTCAACTTTAACCTGTCTCCTCCCCCTTCGTCTTTAACCTGTCTCCTCCCCCTTCGTCTTTAACCTGTCTCCTCCCCCTTCGTCTTTAACCTGTCTCCTCCCCTTCATCTTTAACCTGTCTCCTCCCTTTCATCTACACTGATTGAAGTGGATTTAACAGGTGATATAAATAAGGGATCATATCTTTCACCTGGATTCACCTAGTCAGTCTATGTCATGGAAAGAGCAGGTGTACTTAATGTTTTGTACACTGTTTGTGTGTGTGTGTGTGTGTGTGTGTGTGTGTGTGTGTGTGTGTGTGTGTGTGTGTGTGTGTGTGTGTGTGTGTGTGTGTGTGTGTGTGTGTGTGTGTGTGTGTGTGTGTGTGTGCTTGTACAGTATTAATATCCTTGTGGATAACTGTAAATCCTGTGTGTGCTCGTGAGTGTGCTCGTGTGTGTGTGCTCGTGTGTGTATGTGTGTGTGTGTGTGTGTGCTCGTGTGTGTGCTCGTGTGTGTGTGTGTGCTCGTGTGTGTGTGTGTGTGCTCGTGTGTGTGTGTGCTCGTGTGTGTGTGTGCTCGTGTGTGTGTGTGCTCGTGTGTGTGTGTGCTCGTGTGTGCTCGTGTGTGTATGTGTGTGTGTGCGTGTGTATGTGTGTGTGCTCGTGTGTGTGCTCGTATGTGTGTGTGCTCGTGTGTGTGTGCTCAGGTGTGTATGTGTGTGTGCGTGTGTGTGTGTGTGTGTGTATTGCACCCGTTACTGAAATGGTCATTCCAGTTCAGATGGTTTAGGTCTCATATCTTAGTGTTCCCAACAGATGGTCTAGGTCTCATATCTTAGTGTTCCCAACAGATGGTTTTGGTCATCTCATATCTTAGTGTTCCCAACAGATGGTTTTGGTCTCATATCTTAGTGTTCCCAACAGATGGTTTAGGTCTCATATCTTAGTGTTCCCAACAGATGGTCTAGGTCTCATATCTTAGTGTTCCCAACAGATGGTCTAGGTCTCATATCTTAGTGTTCCCAACAGATGGTTTTGGTCTCATATCTTAGTGTTCCCAACAGATGGTTTAGGTCATCTCATATCTTAGTGTTCCCAACAGATGGTCTAGGTCTCATATCTTAGTGTTCCCAACAGATGGTCTAGGTCCTCTCATATCTTAGTGTTCCCAACAGATGGTTTAGGTCTCATATCTTAGTGTTCCCAACAGATGGTTTAGGTCTCATATCTTAGTGTTCCCAACAGATGGTCTAGGTCTCATATCTTAGTGTTCCCAACAGATGGTTTAGGTCTCATATCTTAGTGTTCCCAACAGATGGTTTAGGTCTCATATCTTAGTGTTCCCAACAGATGGTCTAGGTCTCATATCTTAGTGTTCCCAACAGATGGTCTAGGTCTCATATCTTAGTGTTCCCAACAGATGGTTTTGGTCTCATATCTTAGTGTTCCCAACAGATGGTTTTGGTCATCTCATATCTTAGTGTTCCCAACAGATGGTTTTGGTCTCATATCTTAGTGTTCCCAACAGATGGTTTAGGTCCTCTCATATCTTAGTGTTCCCAACAGATGGTTTTGGTCTCATATCTTAGTGTTCCCAACAGATGGTTTAGGTCCTCTCATATCTTAGTGTTCCCAACAGATGGTTTAGGTCTCATATCTTAGTGTTCCCAACAGATGGTTTAGGTCTCATATCTTAGTGTTCCCAACAGATGGTTTAGGTCTCATATCTTAGTGTTCCCAACAGATGGTTTTGGTCTCATATCTTAGTGTTCCCAACAGATGGTTTAGGTCCTCTCATATCTTAGTGTTCCCAACAGATGGTTTAGGTCTCATATCTTAGTGTTCCCAACAGATGGTTTAGGTCCTCTCATATCTTAGTGTTCCCAACAGATGGTTTAGGTCTCATATCTTAGTGTTCCCAACAGATGGTCTAGGTCTCATATCTTAGTGTTCCCAACAGATGGTCTAGGTCTCATATCTTAGTGTTCCCAACAGATGGTTTTGGTCTCATATCTTAGTGTTCCCAACAGATGGTCTAGGTCTCATATCTTAGTGTTCCCAACAGATGGTTTTGGTCTCATATCTTAGTGTTCCCAACAGATGGTTTTGGTCTCATATCTTAGTGTTCCCAACACTGCATTGTCGGAACTAGAAGCACAAGCATTTCGCTACACTCGCATTAACATCTGCTAACCATGTGTATGTGACAAATAAAATTTGATTTGATTTGATTTGATTTGAGATGGTTTAGGTCTCATATCTTAGTGTTCCCAACAGATGGTTTTGGTCTCATATCTTAGTGTTCCCAACAGATGGTTTAGGTCTCATATCTTAGTGTTCCCAACAGATGGTCTAGGTCTCATATCTTAGTGTTCCCAACAGATGGTTTAGGTCATCTCATATCTTAGTGTTCCCAACAGATGGTTTTGGTCTCATATCTTAGTGTTCCCAACAGATGGTTTTGGTCTCATATCTTAGTGTTCCCAACAGATGGTTTAGGTCTCATATCTTAGTGTTCCCAACAGATGGTTTAGGTCTCATATCTTAGTGTTCCCAACAGATGGTTTAGGTCTCATATCTTAGTGTTCCCAACAGATGGTTTAGGTCTCATATCTTAGTGTTCCCAACAGATGGTCTAGGTCTCATATCTTAGTGTTCCCAACAGATGGTCTAGAGGTCATCTCATATCTTAGTGTTCCCAACGGATGGTCTAGATCATCTCATATCTTAGTGTTCCCAACAGATGGTCTAGGTCCTCTCATATCTTAGTGTTGTCAGTCTTTCTGAATGCAGGTTATGAGGGAATAAAACATGTTGGATACTCTGGCTGGATTCCAACAGGAATTACACATCACTTTGAAATCCATCGTAAAACCTTGCGTTTTCAGGCCACTGTATAATTTATGTATATATATATATATATTTATATATATATATATATATATATTATTCTTTTTAAATAAAAAAATAACTGGTAAAACTAGACCCTCTAAATAGGGCTTTATTTATTGTAAAAAACTAAAAAAATGAGTGGTAGATCAGATGTAATATTGCAGATAGATTGTGACTTCCATCATTGTAATTGTCTGCATCGCATCATATACTGTATATGTATATACAATACCAGTCAACAGTGTGGACACACCTACTCATTCAAGGGTTTTTCTTTATTTTTTAAAACTATTTCCTACATTGTAGATTAATAATGAAGACAATAAAACTATGACATTACACATGGAATCATGTTGTAACCAAAAACCTTCTTCAAAGTAGCCACCCTTTGCCTCGATGAGAGCTTTTAAACACACTCTTGGCATTCTCTCAACCAGATTCACCTGGAATGCTTTTTCAACAGTCTTGAAGGATTTCCCACACATGCTGAGCACTTGTTGACTGCTTTTCCTTCGCTCTACGGTCCAACTCATCCCAAACCATCTCAGTTGAGGTGAGGTCAGGTGATTGTGGAGGTCAGATCATCTGACGCAGCATTTCCTCACTACATACACATACATCCACATACAGTGCCTTGCGAAAGTATTCGGCCCCCTTGAACTTTGCGACCTTTTGCCACATTTCAGGCTTCAAACATAAAGATATAAAACTGTATTTTTTTGTGAAGAATCAACAACAAGTGGGACACAATCATGAAGTGGAACGACATTTATTGGATATTTCAAACTTTTTTAACAATTTCAAAAACTGAAAAATTGGGCTTGCAAAATTATTCAGCCCCTTTACTTTCAGTGCAGCAAACTTTTTGCTAAAAGTATTATTTTATTATTGATCGATTGACTATGACTTTTCTGATCTTCCAGTATTGCTCTCTGCAGAGTTAGCTCCAGGTAAATATTGCAATTATTCAGCCATTCCTGGACCTGTGACCAAAAACAAGCTACATATGGACAGTACCAAAACAAACTATCTAATCATTCTGCCTCTTTGCAGCGAAATCTGCAGAGGTTGTATCTTCCATATAAATTATATTGGTTGCAAGAATTATCCATAATAATTATAATTGAAAAGTTCATAAACATTTACATTTACATTTACATTTAAGTCATTTAGCAGACGCTCTTATCCAGAGCCACTTACAAACCATGTGTCATGAAATCGGTACGTCAAAAAAAAAAGAATTTTGCAAATCTATTTGGCACGGCTGTCAAATTATGTTGTAAATTATAAATTAAATTAATCTGGTATACTTGTTTTTATCACAATTTCCTTTAATCAATTATGGTCTTTAATGCCGACAGGCCGGCAAGACAAGTTCTTCACTTTTTCCCCCCTTCCATTTTCCTCTTCTATTTTTGTGGTAATGCTGCAATTAGTTTTGTTGTGATTTTGGGTAGAGCAGACATGTCCACGTGTCTGTGTTTAGCTGCATGTGTGACACAACTCCACTTCCTGTTTATGACATCATTTACGAAGATTCAACTTTTTTTTATTTTTTTCTCAAAAAAGTATGTTTAAAAATAAAAAATCTATTAGTATATTTTAGTTTAACCACAATATTTTTTTATATTATTTGTTCTGTCTTTTCTGGTGGATTAAACTGAAATTGCAACCAACTTTCTATGGCTTGTTTTTCGAAATAGGGACATCATAGAGTTGATTTCCTTTTCAAATCACTGAAAGTGAGAGATTGTAATCTGAATAAAGGGAAAAAGGCATTTCTTGATCCTGCGGTGAAACATTCTTACTAATTTGCTGGAGAACCAGTTCAGATTCAAGTACAACTTCTGTATGACTGAAAGCTTTAGTGAGAGGTCTAATGCTTTAATACTTTCTTCCCTCCAAAATCATATTCAAGTAAGGCCTTATTAAAAAGCTAGTTGCTTCCTGTAAAATAATATACCTTTTTATTATCGCAAATTAACTTAGAAGCTCAATTGGTGAAGCCTACAGGACATGAAACGTAGGAATGCAACAAACATGTCTCTGTCACTAACAAATACAGTCATGGGTGGTAACTCTACTAGTCACTTGAAAGGCAAGGCACTCTGGGAAATATGCAAATATTGCTTTACATTAAAGCAATGTGTTAATTTAACACTGAAAAGTGTGGACCTGTATAGACACTGGACCAGGGTTAAATATAACACTGTCAGTGCTGATGGAACGCTGGAGAATTAGCTGGGAAGCTATCAAATATGGATGCTGATTAATATAAGTCACATTAGAGTCATGGTACAGCATGAACCATAGCCTAGTGACTAGAGTAATGGTACAGCCATAGCCTAGTGACTAGAGTAATGGTACAGCCATAGCCTAGTGACTAGAGTAATGGTAAAGCATGAACCATAGCCTAGTGACTAGAGTAATGGTACAGCATGAACCATAGCCTAGTGACTAGAGTAATGGTACAGCCATAGCCTAGTGACTAGAGTAATGGTAAAGCATGAACCATAGCCTAGTGACTAGAGTAATGGTACAGCCATAGCCTAGTGACTAGAGTAATGGTACAGCCATAGCCTAGTGACTAGAGTAATGGTAAAGCATGAACCATAGCCTAGTGACTAGAGTAATGGTACAGCATGAACCATAGCCTAGTGACTAGAGTAATGGTACAGCCATAGCCTAGTGACTAGAGTAATGGTACAGCCATAGCCTAGTGACTAGAGTAATGGTACAGCATGAACCATAGCCTAGTGACTAGAGTAATGGTACAGCCATAGCCTAGTGACTAGAGTAATGGTACAGCATGAACCATAGCCTAGTGACTAGAGTAATGGTACAGCCATAGCCTAGTGACTAGAGTAATGGTAAAGCCATAGCCTAGTGACTAGAGTAATGGTACAGCCATAGCCTAGTGACTAGAGTAATGGTACAGCCATTGCCTAGTGACTAGAGTAATGGTACAGCATGAACCATAGCCTAGTGACTAGAGTAATGGTACAGCCATAGCCTAGTGACTAGAGTAATGGTACAGCCATAGCCTAGTGACTAGAGTAATGGTACAGCCATAGCCTAGTGACTAGAGTAATGGTACAGCCATAGCCTAGTGACTAGAGTAATGGTACAGCATGAACCATAGCCTAGTGACTAGAGTAATGGTACAGCCATAGCCTAGTAACTAGAGTAATGGTACAGCCATAGCCTAGTGACTAGAGTAATGGTACAGCATGAACCATAGCCTAGTGACTAGAGTAATGGTACAGCCATAGCCTAGTGACTAGAGTAATGGTACAGCCATAGCCTAGTGACTAGAGTAATGGTACAGCATGAACCATAGCCTAGTGACTAGAGTAATGGTACAGCCATAGCCTAGTGACTAGAGTAATGGTACAGCCATAGCCTAGTGACTAGAGTAATGGTACAGCCATAGCCTAGTGACTAGAGTAATGGTACAGCCATAGCCTAGTGACACAGTGAAGAATGCAGGGCCGTAGGACACCAATCTCTGGACCTTTGTAATTTTTTCATTTTTTTTCTATAAATAAATATATATATATAATTACATGTTTTCAAAATTAAAACAAATTAGAAAGGTAAATATATACTGTACTGAACAAATATATAAATGCAATATGTAAGGTGTTTGGTCCCCTGTTTCATGTGCTGAAATTAAAGATCCCAGAAACGTTCCATACACACAAAAAGCTTATTTCTCTCAGGTTTTGTGCACAAATATGTTTACATCCCTGTCAGTGAGTATTTCTCCTTTGCCAATATAATCCATCCACCTGACAAGTGTGCCATATCAAGAAGTTGAGTAAACAGCATGCTCATTACACAGGAGAACCTTGTGCTGGGAACAACAAAAGGCCACTCTAAAACGTGCTGTTTTGTCACACAACACAATGCCAGAGATTTCTCAAGTTTTGAGTGAGTGTGGAATTGGCACACAGCCTGCAGGAATGTCAACCAGGGCTGTTGGCAGAAAATGTCATGTTCATTTCTCTACCACAAGCAGCCATTGTTTTAGAGAATTTGGCAGTGCGTCCAACCGGCCTCAAAACCGCACACCACGTGTAACCACGTCCACCCAGGACCTCCACATCCGGCTTCTTCACCTGTGTGGTCATCTGAGACCAGCCACCTGGACAGCTGATAAAACTGAGGAGTATTTCTGTCTGTAATAAAAGCCCTTTTGTGGGGAAAAACACATTCTTATTGGCTGGGCCTGGCTCCCCGGTGGGTGGGTCTGGCTCCCCAGTGGCTGGGTCTGGCTCCCCAGTGGCTGGGCCTGGCTCCCCAGTGGCTGGGCCTGGCTCCCCAGTGGCTGGGTCTGGCTCCCCAGTGGGTGGGTCTGACTCCCCAGTGGGTGGGCCTGGCTCCCCAGTGGGTAGGCCTGACTCCCCAGTGGGTGGGCCTGGCTCCCCAGTGGGTGGGCCTGGCTCCCCAGTGGCTGGGCCTGGCTCCCCAGTGGGTGGGCCTGGCTCCCCAGTGGCTGGGCCTGGCTCCCCAGTGGGTGGGCCTGACTCCCCAGTGGCTGGGCCTGGCTCCCCAGTGGCTGGGCCTGGCTCCCCAGTGGCTGGGCCTGGCTCCCCTATACCCTCCCAGGCCCACCCACTGGGGAGCCAGGCCCAGCCATGGCTGCGCCCTGCCCAGTCATGTGAAATCCATTAGGGCAGAATTAATTTATTTAAATTAACTGATGTGCTTATATGAACTGTAAGCCAGTAAAATCGTTGACATTTTTGCATGTTGCGTTGATCATTTTGTTCATAAATATATTTTTTTCTACACAATAAATAACGTATATTACCGGTCAATTTATGGTCAATTTAATATTGCTCTCGGCGTTGATCAAAGCTCAGAACGCTAACATTGATCTGAATGAGTTCTGATCGCGCCTGCGTCTTTGCGAAACTAGTGGAATCGTGACCAGTGTATGTTCGCCTGCGTCCCATCAGATTTGCCTCCCGGATTCTGATTTTTAGTCGCAACATTCACCGCTCTCTCAAACAGCTGTCAAACCATCTCGCCGTGAAACGAACTATCCCATTTTGGAATCGGCTCAAGTAGGTTTCTTTTTACTAGAGATGCTGCTGTGTGTTTGCGAGATGAAAAGTCACTTTTAAAACCGTCCCGTGACGCCTGTTGTGTCTACAGACTTCCCCCAAACAAACAGAAAACGGACTTTTGGAGAATGACTGCACAACTGCTATTATTACTAACCAAGCGAGAAGAATGAAGTAAGAAGCTTATCTCAGCAGGACCAACAACATAGGCTGCTAAGTTTTCATAACTTACTTTACAGAGAGTAGAGGCTACAGAGACGCAGTGATGTGACGCTCACTTAGGCTTTACATTACATTACCCCACATAGCCCGGTTCCTCTCTAGGTTTCTTCCTAGGTTTTGGCCTTTCTAGGGAGTTTTTCCTTAGCCACCGTGCTTTTACACCTGCATTGTTTGCTGTTTGGGGGTTTTAGGCTGGGTTTCTGTACAGCACTTTGAGACATCAGCTGATGTACGAAGGGCTATATGAATAAATTTGATTTGATTTGATTACTGTTCCAATGATGCCTGTTTGTGCAGAGCTTGATTAGTAATGCCTAGGAATACAAAACGTGAACACCAAGTCATTTGAGAAAATATATACTGTACCTATGTAAAGAGTTGCTATTTTATGCAATTCATCATTATAGTCGCTGATGCTACATGTCAGTGTGAATAATTTCTCATATTCCCCCCGTCCTCCCTTTCAGGGGAATAACACTACAATTCTATAGCTAAAAGTGTTCAGACCCCTCACTTTCTCCATATTTTGGTATGTTACAGCCTTATTTTTTTAAAGGCGAAAGAAACGCACACCAATTTAGGAGAGGTGCTGGCTAGCAGAGTAGAACACCTGGTTAGGAGAGGTGCTGGCTAGCAGATTGGAACGCCTGTTTAGGAGAGGTGCTGGCTAACAGAGTAGAACACCTGTTTAGGAGAGGTGCTGGCTAGCAGAGTAGAACACCTGGTTAGGAGAGGTGCTGGCTAGCAGAGTAGAACACCTGGTTAGGAGAGGTGCTGGCTAGCAGAGTAGAACACCTGGTTAGGAGAGGTGCTGGCTAGCAGAGTAGAACACCTGGTTAGGAGAGGTGCTGGCTAGCAGAGTAGAACACCTGTTTAGGAGAGGTGCTGGCTAGCAGAGTAGAACGCCTGGTTAGGAGAGGTGCTGGCTAGCAGAGTGGAACGCCTGGTTAGGAGAGTGCTGGCTAGCAGAGTGGAACATTGGTTAGGAGAGGTGCTGGCTAGCAGAGTAGAACACCTGGTTAGGAGAGGTGCTGGCTAGCAGAGTAGAACACCTGGTTAGGAGAGGTGCTGGCTAGCAGAGTAGAACACCTGGTTAGGAGAGGTGCTGGCTAGCAGAGTGGAACGCCTGGTTAGGAGAGGTGCTGGCTAGCAGAGTAGAACACCTGGTTAGGAGAGGTGCTGGCTAGCAGAGTAGAACACCTGGTTAGGAGAGGTGCTGGCTAGCAGAGTAGAACACCTGGTTAGGAGAGGTGCTGGCTAGCAGAGTAGAACACCTGGTTAGGAGAGGTGCTGGCTAGCAGAGTAGAACACCTGGTTAGGAGAGGTGCTGGCTAGCAGAGTAGAACACCTGTTTAGGAGAGGTGCTGGCTAGCAGAGTAGAACACCTGGTTAGGAGAGGTGCTGGCTAGCAGAGTAGAACACCTGTTTAGGAGAGGTGCTGGCTAGCAGAGTAGAACACCTGTTTAGGAGAGGTGCTGGCTAGCAGAGTAGAACACCTGTTTAGGAGAGGTGCTGGCTAGCAGAGTAGAACACCTGGTTAGGAGAGGTGCTGGCTAGCAGAGTAGAACACCTGTTTAGGAGAGGTGCTGGCTAGCAGAGTAGAACACCTGTTTAGGAGAGGTGCTGGCTAGCAGAGAAGAAAACCTGGTTAGGAGAGGTGCTGGCTAGCAGAGTAGAACACCTGGTTAGGAGAGGTGCTGGCTAGCAGAGTAGAACACCTGTTTAGGAGAGGTGCTGGCTAGCAGAGTAGAACACCTGGTTAGGAGAGGTGCTGGCTAGCAGAGTAGAACACCTGGTTAGGAGAGGTGCTGGCTAGCAGAGTAGAACACCTGTTTAGGAGAGGTGCTGGCTAGCAGAGTAGAACACCTGTTTAGGAGAGGTGCTGGCTAGCAGAGTAGAACACCTGGTTAGGAGAGGTGCTGGCTAGCAGAGTAGAACGCCTGTTTAGGAGAGGTGCTGGCTAGCAGAGTGGAACGCCTGTTTAGGAGAGGTGCTGGCTAGCAGAGTAGAACACCTGGTTAGGAGAGGTGCTGGCTAGCAGAGTAGAACACCTGGTTAGGAGAGGTGCTGGCTAGCAGAGTAGAACACCTGGTTAGGAGAGGTGCTGGCTAGCAGAGTAGAACACCTGTTTAGGAGAGGTGCTGGCTAGCAGAGTAGAACACCTGTTTAGGAGAGGTGCTGGCTAGCAGAGTAGAACACCTGTTTAGGAGAGGTGCTGGCTAGCAGAGTAGAACACCTGGTTAGGAGAGGTGCTGGCTAGCAGAGTAGAACACCTGTTTAGGAGAGGTGCTGGCTAGCAGAGTAGAACACCTGTTTAGGAGAGGTGCTGGCTAGCAGAGTAGAACACCTGTTTAGGAGAGGTGCTGGCTAGCAGAGTAGAACACCTGTTTAGGAGAGGTGCTGGCTAGCAGAGTAGAACACCTGTTTAGGAGAGGTGCTGGCTAGCAGAGTAGAACACCTGGTTAGGAGAGGTGCTGGCTAGCAGAGTAGAACACCTGTTTAGGAGAGGTGCTGGCTAGCAGAGTAGAACACCTGGTTAGGAGAGGTGCTGGCTAGCAGAGTAGAACACCTGGTTAGGAGAGGTGCTGGCTAGCAGAGTGGAACGCCTGTTTAGGAGAGGTGCTGGCTAGCAGAGTAGAACACCTGGTTAGGAGAGGTGCTGGCTAGCAGAGTAGAACACCTGTTTAGGAGAGGTGCTGGCTAGCAGAGTAGAACACCTGTTTAGGAGAGGTGCTGGCTAGCAGAGTAGAACACCTGGTTAGGAGAGGTGCTGGCTAGCAGAGTAGAACACCTGGTTAGGAGAGGTGCTGGCTAGCAGAGTAGAACACCTGTTTAGGAGAGGTGCTGGCTAGCAGAGTAGAACACCTGTTTAGGAGAGGTGCTGGCTAGCAGAGTAGAACACCTGGTTAGGAGAGGTGCTGGCTAGCAGAGTAGAACACCTGTTTAGGAGAGGTGCTGGCTAGCAGAGTGGAACGCCTGTTTAGGAGAGGTGCTGGCTAGCAGAGTAGAACACCTGGTTAGGAGAGGTGCTGGCTAGCAGAGTAGAACACCTGGTTAGGAGAGGTGCTGGCTAGCAGAGTAGAACACCTGTTTAGGAGAGGTGCTGGCTAGCAGAGTAGAACACCTGGTTAGGAGAGGTGCTGGCTAGCAGAGTAGAACACCTGTTTAGGAGAGGTGCTGGCTAGCAGAGTAGAACACCTGGTTAGGAGAGGTGCTGGCTAGCAGAGTAGAACACCTGTTTAGGAGAGGTGCTGGCTAGCAGAGTAGAACACCTGTTTAGGAGAGGTGCTGGCTAGCAGAGTAGAACACCTGGTTAGGAGAGGTGCTGGCTAGCAGAGTAGAACACCTGGTTAGGAGAGGTGCTGGCTAGCAGAGTAGAACACCTGGTTAGGAGAGGTGCTGGCTAGCAGAGTAGAACACCTGTTTAGGAGAGGTGCTGGCTAGCAGAGTAGAACACCTGTTTAGGAGAGGTGCTGGCTAGCAGAGTAGAACACCTGGTTAGGAGAGGTGCTGGCTAGCAGAGTAGAACACCTGGTTAGGAGAGGTGCTGGCTAGCAGAGTAGAACACCTGGTTAGGAGAGGTGCTGGCTAGCAGAGTAGAACACCTGTTTAGGAGAGGTGCTGGCTAGCAGAGTAGAACACCTGGTTAGGAGAGGTGCTGGCTAGCAGAGTAGAACACCTGTTTAGGAGAGGTGCTGGCTAGCAGAGTAGAACACCTGGTTAGGAGAGGTGCTGGCTAGCAGAGTAGAACACCTGGTTAGGAGAGGTGCTGGCTAGCAGAGTAGAACACCTGTTTAGGAGAGGTGCTGGCTAGCAGAGTAGAACACCTGTTTAGGAGAGGTGCTGGCTAGCAGAGTAGAACACCTGGTTAGGAGAGGTGCTGGCTAGCAGGGTAGAACACCTGTTTAGGAGAGGTGCTGGCTAGCAGAGTAGAACACCTGTTTAGGAGAGGTGCTGGCTAGCAGAGTGGAACGCCTGTTTAGGAGAGGTGCTGGCTAACAGAGTAGAACACCTGGTTAGGAGAGGTGCTGGCTAGCAGAGTAGAACACCTGTTTAGGAGAGGTGCTGGCTAGCAGAGTAGAACACCTGTTTAGGAGAGGTGCTGGCTAGCAGAGTAGAACGCCTGTTTAGGAGAGGTGCTGGCTAGCAGAGTGGAACGCCTGTTTAGGAGAGGTGCTGGCTAGCAGAGTGGAACGCCTGTTTAGGAGAGGTGCTGGCTAGCAGAGTAGAACGCCTGGTTAGGAGAGGTGCTGGCTAGCAGAGTAGAACACCTGGTTAGGAGAGGTGCTGGCTAGCAGAGTAGAACACCTGGTTAGGAGAGGTGCTGGCTAGCAGAGTAGAACACCTGGTTAGGAGAGGTGCTGGCTAGCAGAGTAGAAGAGTAGAACACATGGTTAGGAGAGGTGCTGGCTAGCAGAGTAGAACACCTGGTTAGGAGAGGTGCTGGCTAGCAGAGTAGAACACCTGTTTAGGAGAGGTGCTGGCTAGCAGAGTAGAACACCTGGTTAGGAGAGGTGCTGGCTAGCAGAGTAGAACACCTGGTTAGGAGAGGTGCTGGCTAGCAGAGTAGAACACCTGGTTAGGAGAGGTGCTGGCTAGCAGAGTAGAACACCTGGTTAGGAGAGGTGCTGGCTAGCAGAGTAGAACACCTGGTTAGGAGAGGTGCTGGCTAGCAGAGTAGAACACCTGGTTAGGAGAGGTGCTGGCTAGCAGAGTAGAACACCTGTTTAGGAGAGGTGCTGGCTAGCAGAGTAGAACACCTGGTTAGGAGAGGTGCTGGCTAGCAGAGTAGAACACATGGTTAGGAGAGTCGCACACTAGGAGATCAGATGCAAACATATTTAATGTCCAACATTTCGACAGACAAGCTGTCTTCATCAGGGTATAATTTGTAAGTCGCTCTGGATAAGAGCGTCTGCTAAATGACTTAAATGTAAATGTAAAATGACAAATCCTGCGGGATAACACATTTATATAGTGTCAAAAGACACAGCCTATTTTTTTTAAATAGATTAAATTAAAATAATTCCTCATCAATCTACAAACAGTATCCCACAATGATGAAGCAAATTTTTATTTTATTTTTATATTGAATATGTAGAAATAAAAAAATAACAGAAATAGCTTATTTACATAACTATTCAGACTATGAGACTCAAAATTGAGCTCAGGTACATCCTGTTTCCATTGATCATCCTTGAGTTGTTTCTACAACTATGATTGGAGTCCACCTGTGGTAAATTCAAATGATTGGACATGATTTGGAAAAACACACACCTGTCTATATAAGGTCCCACAGTTGACAGTGTCAGAGCAAAAATCAAGACATGGGGTTGAAGGAATTATCTGTAGAATGCCGTGACAGGATTGTGTTGAGGCACAGATCTGGGGAAGGGTACTAAAACATTCCTGCAGCATTGAAGGTCCCCAAGAACACAGTGGCCTCCATCAGTCTTACATTTACATTTAAGTCATTTAGCAGACGCTCTTATCCAGAGCGACTTACAAATTGGTCTTAAATGGAAGAAGTTTGGAACCACCAAGACTCTTCCTAGAGCTGGCCGCCCGGCCAAACTGAGCAATCGGAGTAGAAGGGCCTTGTTCAGAGTGATGACCAAGAAACCGATGGTCACTCGTACAGAGCTCCAGAGTTCCTCTGTGGAGATGGGTGAACCTTCCAGAAGGACAACCATCTCTGCAGCACTCCACCAATCAGGCGTTTATGATAGAGTGACCAGATGGAAGCCACTCCTCAGTAAAAGGCACATGACAGCCCACTTGGAGTGTGCCAAAAGGCACCTAAAGGACTCTCAGACCATGAGAAACAAGATTCTCTGGACTGATGAAACCAAGATTGAACTCTTTGGCCTGAATGCTAAGTATCACATCTGGAGGAAACCTGGCACCATACCCACGGTGAATCATGGTGGTGGCAGCATCATGCTGTGGGGATGTTTTTCAGTGGCAGGGACTGGGAGACTAGTCAGGATCGAGGGAAAGATGAACGGAGCAAAGTACAGAGAGATCCTTGATGAAAACCTGCTCTAGAGCGCTCAGGACCTCAGACTGGAGCGACGATTCACCTTCCAACAGGACAACGACCCTAAGTACATAGCCAAGACCACGCAGGAGTGGCTTCAAGTCAAGTCTCTGAATGTCATTGAGTGGCCCAGCCAGAGCCCGGACTTGAACCCGATCTAACATCTCTGGAGGGACCTGAAAATAGCTGTCCAGCGACGCTCCCCATCCAACCTGACAGAGCTGGAGAGGATCTGCAGAGAAGAATGGTAGAAACTCCCCAAATACAGGTGTGCCAAGCTTGTTGCGTCATACCTAAGAAGACTCAAGGCTGTAATCGCTGCCAAAGGTGCTTGAACAAAGTACTGAGTAAAGGGTCTGAATACTAATATAAATGTTAAACATTATGTAAATGAGATATTTCATTTATACATTTTTTTTGTTGTTTAAATTTTTCAAAAAAATTCTAAAAACATGTTTTCTTCTTTGTCGTTATTGGGTATTGTGTTTAGATTGATGAGGAAAACAAACCCATGTCATCCATTTTAGAATCTGTAACGAAATGTGGAAGAAGTCAAGGGGACTGAATACTACGTTCCTGCACTGTAGATCAACTGAGGTGAATGAACCTACATCAGCCAAGGTGTTATTGGCTGGGGTCATTTTTATTTCATATTGCTGTTCTCCGAATGGCATTGTAATGTTTTGTTTTTTTATGGTATAGAAATACAGTAAATGAGTTTCAACTATTCAAAACAATTCTGGTTATAAAGGAATTCTGTTTAACCGACATACACAAATTACCTCGACAAACCTTGCACATTGACTCAGTACCAGTACCCCTGTATATAGCCTCCACATTGACTCTGTACCAGTACCCCTGTATATAGCCTCCACATTGACTCTATACCGGTACCCCCTGTATATAGCCTCCACATTGACTCTGTACTGGTACCCCCTGTATATAGCCTCCACATTGACTCTATACCGGTACCCCCTGTATATAGCCTCCACATTGACTCTGTACTGGTACCCCCTGTATATAGCCTCCACATTGACTCTGTACCAGTACCCCTGTATATAGCCTCCACATTGACTCTGGACTGGTAACCCCTGTATATAGCCTCCACATTGACTCTGTACCGGTACCCCCTGTATATAGCCTCCACATTGACTCTGTACCGGTACCCCCTGTATATAGCCTCCACATTGACTCTGTACCAGTACCCCTGTATATAGCCTCCACACTGACTCTGTACCGGTACCCCCTGTATATAGCCTCCACATTGGCTCTGTACTGGTACCCCCTGTATATAGTCTCCACATTGACTCTGTACCGGTACCCCCTGTATTTACCCCCTGTATATAGCCTCCACATTGACTCTGTCCCGGTACCCCCTGTATATAGCCTCCACATTGACTCTGTACCGGTACCCCCTGTATATAGCCTCCACATTGACTCTGTACCGTAACCCCCTGTATATAGCCTCCACATTGACTCTGTACCGGTACCCCCTGTATATAGCCTCCACACTGACTCTGTACCGGTACCCCCTGTATATAGCCTCCACACTGACTCTGTACTGGTACCCCCTGTATATAGCCTCCACATTGACTCTGTACCGGTACCCCCTGTATATAGCCTCCACACTGACTCTGTACTGGTACCCCCTTTATATAGCCTCCACATTGACTCTGTACCAGTACCCCCTGTATATAGCCTCCACATTGACTCTGTACCGGTACCCCCTGTATATAGCCTCCACATTGACTCTGTACCAGTACCCCCTGTATATAGCCCTGTATATAGCCTCCACATTGACTCTGTACCGGTACACCCTGTATATAGCCTCCACATTGACTCTGTACTGGTAACCCCTGTATATAGCCTCCACATTGACTCTGTACCGGTACCCCCTGTATATAGCCTCCACATTGACTCTGTACCGGTACCCCCTATATATAGCCTCCACATTGACTCTGTACCGGTACCCCCTGTATTTACCCCCTGTATATAGCCTCCACATTGACTCTGTACCGGTACCCCCTCTATATAGCCTCCACATTGACTCTGTACCATAACACCCTGTATATATCCTCCACATTGACTCTGTACCAGTACCCCCTGTATATAGCCTCCACATTGACTCTGTACTGGTTCCCCCTGTATGTAGCCTCCACATTGACTCTGTACAAGTACCCCCTGTATATAGCCTCCACATTGACTCTGTACTGGTACCCCCTGTATATAGCCTCCACATTGACTCTGTACTGGTACCCCCTGTATATAGCCTCCACATTGACTCTGTACTGGTACCCCCTGTATATAGCCTCCACATTGACAATGTACAAGTACCCCCTGTATATAGCCTCCACATTGACTCTGTACTGGTACCCCCTGTATATAGCCTCCACATTGACTCTGTACCGGTACCCCCTGTATATAGTCTCCACATTGACTCTGTACCGGTACCCCCTGTATTTACCCCCTGTATATAGCCTCCACATTGACTCTGTACAAGTACCCCCTGTATATAGCCTCCACATTGACTCTGTACCGTTACCCCCTGTATATAGCCTCCACATTGACTCTGTACCGTAACCCCCTGTATATAGCCTCCACACTGACTCTGTACCGGTACCCTCTGTATATAGCCTCCACACTGACTCTGTACTGGTACCCCCTGTATATAGCCTCCACATTGACTCTGTACTGGTACCCCCTGTATATAGCCTCCACATTGACTCTGTACCGGTACCCCCTGTATATAGCCTCCACATTGACTCTGTACCGGTACCCCCTCTATATAGCCTCCACATTGACTCTGTACCATAACACCCTGTATATATCCTCCACATTGACTCTGTACCAGTACCCCCTGTATATAGCCTCCACATTGACTCTGTACTGGTTCCCCCTGTATGTAGCCTCCACATTGACTCTGTACAAGTACCCCCTGTATATAGCCTCCACATTGACTCTGTACTGGTACCCCCTGTATATAGCCTCCACATTGACTCTGTACTGGTACCCCCTGTATATAGCCTCCACATTGACTCTGTACTGGTACCCCCTGTATATAGCCTCCACATTGACAATGTACAAGTACCCCCTGTATATAGCCTCCACATTCACTCTGTACTGGTACCCCCTGTATATAGCCTCCACATTGACTCTGTACCGGTACCCCCTGTATATAGTCTCCACATTGACTCTGTACCGGTACCCCTGTATTTACCCCTGTATATAGCCTCCACATTGACTCTGTACAAGTACCCCTGTATATAGCCTCCACATTGACTCTGTACCGTTACCCCCTGTATATAGCCTCCACATTGACTCTGTACCGTAACCCCCTGTATATAGCCTCCACACTGACTCTGTACCGGTACCCTCTGTATATAGCCTCCACACTGACTCTGTACTGGTACCCCCTGTATATAGCCTCCACATTGACTCTGTACTGGTACCCCCTGTATATAGCCTCCACATTGACTCTGTACCGGTACCCCCTGTATATAGCCTCCACATTGCCTCTGTAACGGTACCCCCTGTATATAGCCTCCACATTGACTCTGTACTGGTACCCCCTGTATATAGCCTCCACACTGACTCTGTACCGGTACCCCCTGTATATAGCCTCCACATTTACTCTGTACTGGTACCCCCTGTATATAGCCTCCACATTGACTCTGTACTGGTACCCCCTGTATATAGCCTCCACATTGACTCTGTACCGGTACCCCCTGTATATAGCCTCCACATTGACTCTGTACCGGTACGCCCTGTATTTACCCCCTGTATATAGCCTCCACATTGACTCTGTACTGGTACCCCCTGTATATAGCCTCCACATTGACTCTGTACTGGTACCCCTGTATATAGCCTCCACATTGACTCTGTACTGGTACCCCTGTATTTACCCCCTGTATATAGCCTCCACATTGACTCTGTACAAGTACCCCCTGTATATAGCCTCCACATTGACTCTGTACTGGTACCCCCTGTATATAGCCTCCACATTGACTCTGTACTGGTACCCCCTGTATATAGCCTCCACATTGACTCTGTACTGGTACCCCCTGTATATAGCCTCCACATTGACAATGTACAAGTACCCCCTGTATATAGCCTCCACATTGACTCTGTACTGATACCCCCTGTATATAGCCTCCACATTGACTCTGTACCGGTACCCCCTGTATATAGTCTCCACATTGACTCTGTACCGGTACCCCCTGTATTTACCCCCTGTATATAGCCTCCACATTGACTCTGTACAAGTACCCCCTGTATATAGCCTCCACATTGACTCTGTACCGTTACCCCTTGTATATAGCCTCCACATTGACTCTGTACCGTAACCCCCTGTATATAGCCTCCACACTGACTCTGTACCGGTACCCTCTGTATATAGCCTCCACACTGACTCTGTACTGGTACCCCCTGTATATAGCCTCCACATTGACTCTGTACTGGTACCCCCTGTATATAGCCTCCACATTGACTCTGTACCGGTACCCCCTGTATATAGCCTCCACATTGCCTCTGTAACGGTACCCCCTGTATATAGCCTCCACATTGACTCTGTACCGGTACGCCCTGTATTTACCCCCTGTATATAGCCTCCACATTGCCTCTGTAACGGTACCCCCTGTATATAGCCTCCACATTGACTCTGTACTGGTACCCCCTGTATATAGCCTCCACATTGACTCTGTACCGGTACCCCCTGTATTTACCCCCTGTATGTAGCCTCCACATTGACTCTGTACAAGTACCCCCTGTATATAGCCTCCACATTGACTCTGTACTGGTACCCCCTGTATATAGCCTCCACATTGACTCTGTACTGGTACCCCCTGTATATAGCCTCCACATTGACTCTGTACCGGTACCCCCTGTATTTACCCCCTGTATATAGCCTCCACATTGACTCTGTACAAGTACCCCCTGTATATAGCCTCCACATTGACTCTGTACCGTTACCCCTTGTATATAGCCTCCACATTGACTCTGTACCGTAACCCCCTGTATATAGCCTCCACATTGACTCTGTACCGGTACCCCCTGTATATAGCCTCCACACTGACTCTGTACCGTAACACCCTGTATATAGCCTCCACATTGACTCTGTACCGGTACCCCCTGTATTTACCCCCTGTATATAGCCTCCACATTGACTCTGTACCGGTACACCCTGTATATAGCCTCCACATTGACTCTGTACCGGTACCCCCTGTATATAGCCTCCACATTGACTCTGTACTGGTACCCCCTGTATATAGCCTCCACACTGACTCTGTACTTGTACCCCCTGTATATAGCCTCCACACTGACTCTGTACTGGTACCCCCTGTATATAGCCTCCACATTGACTCTGTACCGTAACACCCTGTATATAGCCTCCACACTGACTCTGTACCGTAACACCCTGTATATAGTCTCCACACTGACTCTGTACCGTAATACCCTGTATATAGCCTCCACACTGACTTTGTACTTGTACCCCCTGTATATAGCCTCCACACTGACTCTGTACTGGTACACCCTGTATATAGCCTCCACACTGACTCTGTACCGTAACACCCTGTATATAGTCTCCACACTGACTCTGTACCGTAATACCCTGTATATAGCCTCCACACTGACTTTGTACTTGTACCCCCTGTATATAGCCTCCACACTGACTCTGTACTGGTACACCCTGTATATAGCCTCCACACTGACTCTGTACCGTAACACCCTGTATATAGTCTCCACACTGACTCTGTACCGTAACACCCTGTATATAGTCTCCACACTGACTCTGTACCGTAACACCCTGTATATAGCCTCCACACTGACTCTGTACCGTAACACCCTGTATATAGTCTCCACACTGACTCTGTACCGTAACACCCTGTATATAGCCTCCACATTGACTCTGTACCGTAACACCCTGTATATAGTCTCCACACTGACTCTGTACCGTAATACCCTGTATATAGCCTCTTGATTGTCATGTCATTTTCTTGTGTTACTTTAGTTTATTTCGTAAATGCTTTCTTAACTCTACTTCTTGAACTGCATTGTGGGTTAAGAGCTTGTCAGTAAGCATTTCTCTGTAAGTTCGACTCATTTGTATGTTTATGTTTTATTGTATGTTTTATTTGGCGCATGTGACAAATACATTTTGATTTGATATCAACATCCTTAGACTTTTTATAAACTGGTCACCTCTATTTGTGTCTAGGGTCACTTTACTCGACCCTCCGGGGGAGTGTGTGTGTGTGTGTGTGTGTGTGTGTGTGTGTGTGTGTGTTCAGACGACACGGAGGACTATGCAAGCCAGCCCCCCCCCTCCATCCTCCAGCCCCCCCTCCATCCTCCAGCCCCCCTCCCTCCATCCTCCAGCCCCCCCCCCTCCATCCTCCAGCCCCCCCCCTCCCTCCATCCTCCAGCCCCCCCCCCTCCATCCTCCAGCCCCCCTCCCTCCATCCTCCAGCCCCCCCCTCCACCTTTTTTCACTGTCGCCATGTTCTTCAGAGTCAGGATGACAGACTGGCAGAAGAGCGAGTCGGGAACAAAGTCTGTGACTAAAAACGATGGTTTAACTCTGCTTTTCGGAGTATGACCGAGAGGTTTTAAAGCCACGGAACACGTTAATGACCGCCGGGGGTTTCCGTTTTTAATTTTTTTTATATATTCGAAACAAACTGTGGTTCGGATTTACAGCGAGATCGGTATGTCCTAATGTTAACAGCGCGATATATTTGGTTTTTCCAATGGCGTATGGACCTTTTTTTAAGGCAGATCTTTTTACATATTTGGGGTCAATGGGGGCCCACCGATCGAATCTATAACCACATCTAGTCTGTTAAAAAAAACTGCATTTAAACGGAATAAATACACTGAATAAATGTGATATAGGAGAATAACACATTCCAACATTATTTCCTGAACGGTGAGTTGCGATACCAACGGAATTTAGTAGCTATTTGTTTTTTTGGACGTTTAACTGATTACCGAATACTCATAATTTGCAGTCTACGTGGTGTAAAAGACAACGACATATTATTTACTTCGGTGAAGCCCTACTGTGGACGGATTCCAAGATGACAGGCTCTACCCCTCGGAAATGGTGAGAGGTGTTTTATTTTATTTAACTATCGGCACATCGTTATAACACACAGCGTCATAATATCACATTTCAAATGCCTCCATTCCTCTGAAACTTTTGTTAAGTGTCATGTTACCATTTTCATTTTGATTGATTGATTTAACTTTTGTTTATGATCTATTTAATTTACTTTGACAACGTGAACTTATTGTAATGAAACAGGCAGGGAGCAGGACTCGAACCCTCGACTTTCCGGGACCGAAGTCCAGCGCGCTATCGATCGTGCCCCAAAAGCGGCAGAGTCGATATCCGCGCTTATAAACCCAGGCTCGTTACAATATGTTTCCCATGCCAATAAAAAAAACCCTTTGAGAATGTGCCAATGAATGTTTCAGTAGAAACTGTAGCCGTTCGGTGCATGCCACTTTGCCCTCCGACGTCAAAAAACACATATTGCGAATTGGTCTGTGATTACACGATTGTCTTCCCACTGGGCACAGACGTCACTTCAACGTCTATTCCACGTCGAAACAACGTTGATTTAACCAGTGTATTATAGATGCGCTAAAGACGGAACTCGACCCAAACGTGGAAAACGGCAATTAGACTATTGTTTAAATGTGTATTTCACACTATGATGAAGTAGAAATCGGAGTATAATGCTCGTACGGATGTCAACCTCAAAATCCGTGTTTATGTCATCGTCACCAATCATCTGCATTGCAGTTTTTAAAAAACGACTTTTGACCACCACTGATTTCTGTGGGCTAATTATGCTACCAGTTTATACGAACAGGAGTTAACATTTAGCAGTCACTTCTAAACCTGAAAAAATAAAACTCATAAATATTATGCACCGAAAACAGCCAAACATATCCAGACATCGTGGGCCAGTTACAAGACATCAATCATGACGGATTTGAAGAATTTCCACTTTGTAAGAGCAGATTTGTTGCGCTTCAATCCGGTGTCCTGGTCTGCGTCCATTGAGTTTACAACATCTATTGGGGTGATCGCACCGCACCGCATCGATACAGAAACATGAAACAAAGATTAATCTATGAAATAATACGTTATTTTGGCCATTCAGCGTGGCTATCATTTATTTTCCATTTCATACAAGGTTAAACGATATTTGGTATTATTAAATATGGAATAGAATGAGAAGCACAGATTGAGCAGCAGCAGTAGCTACTGTTGACATTTCGCTCTGTCTGCGTGACGTTTCGTGGTGCGCGACTCGCCTTCCCCAGGCATGCACGGCCTCGCTGCTTATCTACTGTATGTATGCCATGACATCATGACGTGGCGTGGCGTGGCGTGGCGTGGCGCGCGACTCGCCTTCCCCAGGCATGCACGGCCTCGCTGCTTATCTACTGTATGTATGCCATGACATCATGACGTGGCGTGGCGCGCGACTCGCCTTCCCCAGGCATGCACGGCCTCGCTGCTTATCTACTGTATGTGAGCCATGACATCATCATCCAAACGCCAATGGTCATGCTCTTGTCTGTGCGTGTGTGTAATGTGTGTGTAATGTGTGTGTTTGTGTAAAGTGTCTGTGTGTGTGTAATGTGTGTGTGTGTGTGTGTGTAATGTGTGTGTGTCTGACTGTGTGTTGGTTTGTAATGTGCACACTGACTGCACACACACACACACACACACACACACACACACACACACACACACACACACACACACACACACACACACACACACACACACACACACACACACACACACACACACACACACAGAGTGCTTTGATCCTCATCTGTTGTGTGGGCTATGGATGGAGATATGAAGCAGATCATCACCTAATGTTCTCTATGTCCCGGGTAATATATATATATAAAGTATGTTGCAGTATAGATTTATATATAAAAGATGTCGCAGTATACATATATTCTCTAAGGTTTATATAAAATGTCCCAATATATCTACAGTTGAATTCGGAAGTTTACATACACTTAGGTTCAAATTTCTTAACAAACCATAGTTTTGGCAAGTCGGTTAGGACATCTACTTTGTGCATGATGTAACAGTTTAACTTTGACCGTCCCTCGCCCATACCGGGCGCGAACCAGGGACTATCTGCACACATCAACAACAGTCACCCACAAAGCATCGTTAACCATCGCTCCACAAAAGCCACGGCCCTTGCAGAGCAAGGGGAACTACTACTTCAAGGTCTCAGAGCAAGTGGCGTCACCGATTGAAACACTATTTAGCGCGCATCACCTCTAACTAAGCTAGCTGTTTCACATCCGTTACAATGACACAAGTCATTTTTCCAACAATTGTTTACAGACTTTACAGATTTTTTCACTTATAATTCACTATAATATGACTCATATACTCTGGCTAATAACTCTGGCTAATAACTGGCTAATAACTCCTGCTAATTACTCTGGCTAATAACAGGCTAATAACTCCTGCGAATTACTCTGGCTAATAACTGGCTAATAACTCCTGCTAATTACTCTGGCTAATAACTGGCTAATAACTCTGGCTAATAACTGGCTAATAACTCTGGCTAATAACTCTGGCTAATAACTGGCTAATAACACTGGCTAATAACTCTGGCTAATAACTCTGGCTAATAACTCGCTAATAACTCTGGCTAATAACTGGCTAATAACTCTGGCTAATAACTGGCTAATAACTCTGGCTAATAACTCTGGCTAATAACTCCAGCTAATTACTCTGGCTAATAACTCTGGCTAATAACTCTGGCTAATAACTGGCTAATAACTCTAGCTAATAACTGGCTAATAACTCTGGCTAATAACTGGCTAATAACTGGTTAATAACTGGCGAATAACTCTGGCTAATAACTCTGGCTAATAATTGGCTAATAACTGGCTAATAACTCTGGCTAATAACTCTGGGTAATAACTCTGGGTAAAAACAGCTAATTACTCGGGGTAATAACTGGTTAATAACGCTGGCTAATAACTGGCTAATAACTCTGGCTAATAACTCTGGCTAATAACTGTCTAATAACTCTGGCTAATAACTGGCTAATAACTCTGGCTAATAACTGGTTAATAACTCTGGCTAATAACTCTGGTTAATAACTCTGGCTAATAACTGGTTAATAACTCTGGCTAATAACTGGTTAATAACGCTGGCTAATAACTCTGGCTAATAACTGGCTAATAACTCTGGCTAATAACTGGCTAATAACTCTGGCTAATAACTCTGGCTAATAACTGGCTAATAACACTGGCTAATAACTCTGGCTAATAACTCTGGCTAATAACTCGCTAATAACTCTGGCTAATAACTGGCTAATAACTCTGGCTAATAACTGGCTAATAACTCTGGCTAATAACTCTGGCTAATAACTCCAGCTAATTACTCTGGCTAATAACTCTGGCTAATAACTCTGGCTAATAACTAATAACTCTAGCTAATAACTGGCTAATAACTCTTTAATAACTGGCTAATAACTGGTTAATAACTGGCGAATAACTCTGGCTAATAACTCTGGCTAATAATTGGCTAATAACTGGCTAATAACTCTGGCTAATAACTCTGGGTAATAACTCTGGGTAAAAACAGCTAATTACTCGGGGTAATAACTGGTTAATAACGCTGGCTAATAACTGGCTAATAACTCTGGCTAATAACTCTGGCTAATAACTGGCTAATAACTCTGGCTAATAACTGGCTAATAACTCTGGCTAATAACTGGTTAATAACTCTGGCTAATAACTCTGGTTAATAACTCTGGCTAATAACTGGTTAATAACTCTGGCTAATAACTGGTTAATAACGCTGGCTAATAACTCTGGCTAATAACTGGTTAATAACTCTGGTTAATAACTGGCTAATAACTCTGGCTAATAACTCTGGCTAATAACTTCAGAAAAAGGATGAAGAGACTAAGTTGTTTTTAAGGGTTTGTTATTTTTGAGAAAAATAACGAGAGATTCAGAGTGAGAGAGTGAGAGTGAGAGTGAGAGTGAGAGAGAGAGAGAGTGTGAGAGTGTGAGAGTGTGAGAGAGAGAGAGTGAGAGTGAGAGTGAGAGAGAGAGAGAGAGAGAGAGAGAGAGAGAGAGAAGCGGATTTGTGTTGTTTCAAAGCCTACAGGACTGTCGTTTAATGGAAAGAGGGAGGGAGAAATAAACAGACATAAAGAGGGTTTGGTGAGGTTAAAGAGAGAGGAAGTGTAGCAGACTGGTTCAATAGAAGAACCTTTCAGCTGGGAACAGTTTCCACCAGACACCTCTGTCCTGTTAGAGAACGAGAGAGAGCAGAGCATTTTTACACTACCACTACAGCTGACACAGATAGATGGAGGGAGGGAGGGAGAGAGGGACGTATTCAGAAAGAGAGAGAGACGTATTCAGAGAGAGAGGGATGTATTCAGAGAGAGAGAGAGAGGGATGTATTCAGAGAGAGAGAGAGAGAGGGACGTATTCCAATTTGTAAGTCGCTCTGGATAAGAGCGTCAGCTAAATGACTTAAATGTAAATGTAAATGTATTCAGAGAGAGAGAGGGAGGGATGTATTCAGAGAGAGAGAGAGAGAGAGGATGTATTCAGAGAGAGAGAGAGAGGACTTATTCAGAGAGAGAGGGAAGTATTCAGAGAGAGAGAGTGAGGGACGTATTCAGAGAGAGAGAGAGGGAGGGAGGGATGTATCAGAGAGAGAGAGAGAGGGATGTATTCAGAGAGAGAGAGAGAGAGAGGGACGTATTCAGAGAGAGAGAGAGAGGGATGTATTCAGAGAGAGAGAGAGGGACGTATTCAGAGAGAGAGAGGGAGAGAGGGATGTATTCAGAGAGAGAGAGAGGGAGGGAGGGATGTATTCAGAGAGAGAGAGAGAGGGATGTATTCAGAGAGAAAGAGGGATGTATTCAGAGAGAGAGAGAGAGAGAGAGAGGACATATTCAGAGAGATGTATTCAGAGAGAGAGAGAGGGATGTATTCAGAGAGAGAGAGAGAGGGATGTATTCAGAGAGAGAGAGAGATGTATTCAGAGAGAGAGAGAGGATGTATTCAGAGAGAGAGGGATGTATTCAGAGAGAGAGAGGGATGTGTATTCAGAGAGAGAGAGAATGTATTCAGAGAGAGAGGATGTATTCAGAGAGAGAGAGAGAGAGGGATGTATTCAGAGAGAGAGAGGGATGTATTCAGAGAGAGAGAGAGGGATGTATTCAGAGAGAGAGAGGAGGGATGTATTCAGAGAGAGAGAGGGATGTATTCAGAGAGAGAGAGAGAGTATTCAGAGAGAGAGAGAGAGAGAGAGATGGATGTATTCAGAGAGAGAGAGAGGAGGGACGTATTCAGAGAGAGAGAGGGATGTATTCAGAGAGAGAGGGAAGTATTCAGAGAGAGAGAGGGGATGTATTCAGAGAGAGAGAGAGAGAGAGAGGGACATATTCAGAGAGAGAGAGAGGGATGTATTCAGAGAGAGAGGGACGTATTCAGAGAGAGAGGGATGTATTCAGAGAGAGAGAGGGATGTATTCAGAGAGAGAGAGAGATGGATGTATTCAGAGAGAGAGAGAGAGAGAGGAGACGTATTCAGAGAGGGAGAGAGGGATGTATTCAGAGAGGGAGGATGTATTCAGAGAGAGGGATGTATTCAGAGAGAGAGAGAGATGGATGTATTCAGAGAGAGAGAGAGAGAGAGAGAGGAATGTATTCAGAGAGAGAGAGGAACGTATTCAGAGAGAGAGAGATGTATTCAGAGAGAGAGAGAGATGTATTCAGAGAGAGAGAGAGAGAGAGGAATGTATTCAGAGAGAGAGAGAGAGGGACGTATTCAGAGAGAGAGAGGGATGTATTCAGAGAGAGAGAGAGAGAGAGCGGGACATATTCAGAGAGAGAGAGGGAGAGAGAGAGGGACATATTCAGAGAGACAGGGATGTATTCAGAGAGAGAGAGGAATGTATTCAGAGAGAGAGAGAGAGGGATGTATTCAGAGAGAGAGAGAGAGAGGGATGTATTCATAGAGAGAGAGGGACATATTCAGAGAGAGAGAGGGACGTATTCAGAGAGAGAGAGAGAGGGATGTATTCAGAGAGACAGAGAGGGATGTATTCATAGAGAGAGAGAGGGAGAGGACATATTCAGAGAGAGAGCGAGAGAGAGAGGGACATATTCAGAGAGAGAGAGAGGGATGTATTCAGAGAGAGAGGGAGGGATGTATTCAGAGAGAGAGGGGGATGTATTCAGAGAGAGAGAGAGGATGTATTCAGAGAGAGAGGATATATTCAGAGAGGAGGACATATTCAGAGAGAGAGATGTATTCAGAGAGAGAGGGACATATTCAGAGAGAGGGATATATTCAGAGAGAGAGAGAGGGACATATTCAGAGCGAGAGATGTATTCAGAGAGAGAGGGACATATTCAGAGAGAGAGAGGGAGGGATGTATTCAGAGAGAGAGAGAGAGAGGGATGTATTCAGAGAGAGAGGGACATATTCAGAGAGAGGAGGGAGGATGTATTCAGAGAGAGAGAGAGAGGGGTATTCAGAGAGACAGTCTTGCACACATTTTCATCATCACGTAGAGAGGGTACAGTCTTGCACACATTTTTCATCTCCATCTAGGCATTCATCAGGCATTTTTTCCAACTGTTTTTTTTTTTCTTCATTTTTTTGCTTGGACCAGAATGACTGAGGGCTTTTCATCCAGCTCATCATTAATGCATGGAATGAAAATATATTAGTGTCACAAAAACACACACACACACACACACACACACACACACACACACACACACACACACACACACACACACACACACACACACACACACACACACACACACACACACACACACACACACACACACACACACACACACACACACACACACACACACACACACACACACACACACACACACACACACACACACACACACACACAGGCATACACTTTGACTGCAGGGCAATAGACTAACTGCTCTTAGAATCGAAGGAGAGAAAGACAGCCAGAACGATGAAGTCTTCCTCCTACAGTATCTTCATCTCTCTTCCTCTCTTCCTCCTACAGTATCTCCATCTCTCTTCCTCCTACAGTATCTCTGTTCATCTCTCTTCTTCCTCCTACAGTTCTCCTCTCTTCCTCTCTTCCTCCTACAGTATCTCCATCTCTCTTTCCTCCTACAGTATCTCCATATCTCTTCCTCTCTTCCTCCTACAGTATCTCCATATCTCTTCCTCCTACAGTATCTCCATCTCTCTTCCTCCTACAGTATCTCCATCTCTCTTCCTCCTACAGTATCTCCATCTCTCTTCCTCCTACAGTATCTCCATCTCTCTTCCTCCTACAGTATCTCCATCTCTCTTCCTCCTACAGTATCTCCATCTCTCTTCCTCCTACAGTATCTCCATCTCTCTTCCTCCTACAGTATCTCCATCTCTCTTCCTCCTACAGTATCTCTCTCTTCCTCTCTTCCTCCTACCCTCCATCTCTCTTCCTCCTACAGTATCTCCATCTCTCTTCCTCCTACAGTATTCCATCTCTCTTCCTCTCTTCCTCCTACAGTATCTCTATCTCTCTTCCACCCTCTGTGTTGTTTTAGACATGTAACACTTAATCCACGATATGGCACAGGATGTAAAGCCATAACACATATGTTATTTTAAACAGCAGATTATTATTGATAATGTCAAAAGTTGCACTGAAGTCTAATAAACAGCTCCCAGAATAGGGCTGGACCTTCTCATTTACACCAGAGATCTGTATATAATGACAAGATGCACATCTCCTTCACTCCTCTGTCCTGTGCACCTTCTCATTTACACCAGAGATCTGTATATAATGACAAGATGCACATCTCCTTCACTCCTCTGTCCTGTGCACCTTCTCATTTACACCAGAGATCTGTATATAATGACAAGATGCTCGTCTCCTTCACTCCTCTGTCCTGTGCACCTTCTCATTTACACCAGAGATCTGTATATAATGACAAGATGCACATCTCCTTCACTCCTCTGTCCTGTGCACCTTCTCATTTACACCAGAGATCCGTATATAATGACAAGATGCACATCTCCGCTCTAACAACGGTAGTCGTTGTCCCAATGGCGGGAAGGCAGGCGACAAGCTTAGGTCCAAAATAAATCCATAGAAACGCATTGGCCTTATTTTGGACAGTGAAACCTCTCGCTTCGCCTCTTCCTCTATGTTTTACAAACACACCAAGGCCCCCCCCCCTGCTTCTCACACTAAAAAAGTTGAGAGATCACATCTTTCTCTCTCACAAGCGGTATTAACTTGCTATTTGCATTTGAGGTTTGGTCCCCAAAATATTGGTCATATGGACACCAAAACAAATGGAGACATAATTTTACTGTAACAGAGATAACTTGTCTAACTCTTTATAGCTCAACTACTCAAATTGTACGCAGAGCAGACACTACTAAAACGAGAGTATCAAAAAACATTGATAATGGAAAATTAATGCTCAGATCGGGTCGACATTGGCAGCATTTTAGCCAAAGACCGTTATCCTAGCTGTCTAGTCTGTTATACTAGCTGTCTAGTCTGTTATACTAGCTGTCTAGTCTGTTATACTAGCTGTCTAGTCTGTTATCCTAGCTGTCTAGTCTGTTATCCTAGCTGTCTAGACCGTTATCCTAGCTGTCTAGTCTGTTATCCTAGCTGTCTAGTCTGTTATACTAGCTGTCTAGTCTGTTATACTAGCTGTCTAGTCTGTTATCCTAGTCTGTTATCTAGTCTAGTCTTATCTAGCTGTCTAGTCTGTTATCCTAGCTGTCTAGTCTGTTATCCTAGGTGTCTAGTCTGTTATCCTAGCTGTCTAGTCTGTTATACTAGCTGTCTAGTCTGTTATCCTAGCTGTCTAGTCTGTTATCCTAGCTGTCTAGTCTGTTATACTAGCTGTCTAGTCTGTTATCCTAGCTGTCTAGTCTGTTATCCTAGCTGTCTAGTCTGTTATACTAGCTGTCTAGTCTGTTATCCTAGCTGTTATCCTAGCTGTCTAGTCTGTTATCCTAGCTGTCTAGTCTGTTATCCTAGCTGTTATCCTAGCTGTCTAGTCTGTTATCCTAGCTGTCTAGTCTGTTATCCTAGCTGTTATCCTAGCTGTCTAGTCTGTTATCCTAGCTGTCTAGTCTGTTATACTAGCTGTCTAGTCTGTTATCCTAGCTGTTATCCTAGCTGTCTAGTCTGTTATCCTAGCTGTCTAGTCTGTTATCCTAGCTGTCTAGTCTGTTATCCTAGCTGTCTAGTCTGTTATCCTAGCTGTCTAGTCTGTTATCCTAGCTGTCTAGTCTGTTATACTAGCTGTCTAGTCTGTTATCCTAGCTGTCTAGTCTGTTATCCTAGCTGTCTAGTCTGTTATCCTAGCTGTCTAGTCTGTTATCCTAGCTGTCTAGTCTGTTATCCTAGCTGTCTAGTCTGTTATCCTAGCTGTCTAGTCTGTTATCCTAGCTGTCTAGTCTGTTATCCTAGCTGTCTAGTCTGTTATCCTAGCTGTCTAGTCTGTTATCCTAGCTGTCTAGTCTGTTATCCTAGCTGTCTAGTCTGTTATCCTAGCTGTCTAGTCTGTTATCCTAGCTGTCTAGTCTGTTATCCTAGCTGTCTAGTCTGTTATCCTAGCTGTCTAGTCTGTTATCCTAGCTGTCTAGTCTGTTATCCTAGCTGTCTAGTCTGTTATCCTAGCTGTCTAGTCTGTTATCCTAGCTGTCTAGTCTGTTATCCTAGCTGTCTAGTCTGTTATCCTAGCTGTCTAGTCTGTTATCCTAGC
>NW_025745159.1:0-30000 GCF_021184085.1 Oncorhynchus gorbuscha
AATTATAAATACAATTAAATAACAAGTACAATAATAACCATAAATAAGAATAAATACCAATTACAATAACTTATTTAATGGTTATTACTAAGTTCTAATATGGTATTAATATCAGAGGATGATCCCCTGCAGGATGGCAATAACTTCCTTATAGACAGAGAGAGAGGAAGGCAGGATTTGTCCCACAATGGGCTACTGTGAGGAGAAACAACATGGCTTCCGCCTGGTTAAACCAGACTGCCCTCTCTCTCTCTCCATCTGACCCAGTCTCTAGCTAGTAAACCAGACTGTCCTCTCTCTCTCTTCATCTGACCCAGTCTCTAGCTAGTAAACCAGACTGTCCTCTCTCTCTCCATCTGACCCAGTCTCTAGCTAGTAAACCAGACTGCCCTCTCTCTCTCCATCTGACCCAGTCTCTAGCTAGTAAACCAGACTGCCCTCTCTCTCCATCTGACCCAGTCTCTAGCTAGTAAACCAGACTGTCCTCTCTCTCCATCTGACCCAGTCTCTAGCTAGTAAACCAGACTGTCCTCTCTCTCCATCTGACCCAGTCTCTAGCTAGTAAACCAGACTGTCCTCTCTCTCTCCATCTGACCCAGTCTCTAGCTAGTAAACCAGACTGCCCTCTCTCTCTCTCCATCTGACCCAGTCTCTAGCTAGTAAACCAGACTGCCCTCTCTCTCTCCATCTGACCCAGTCTCTAGCTAGTAAACCAGACTGCCCTCTCTCTCTCCATCTGACCCAGTCTCTAGCTAGTAAACCAGACTGCCCTCTCTCTCCATCTGACCCAGAGCTAGTAAACCAGACTGTCCTCTCTCTCCATCTGACCCAGTCTCTAGCTAGTAAACCAGAGTCCTCTCTCCACTGACCCAGTCTCTAGCTAGTAAACCAGACTGCCCTCTCTCTCCATCTGACCCAGTCTCTAGCTAGTAAACCAGACTGTCCTCTCTCTCTCCATCTGACCCAGTCTCTAGCTAGTAAACCAGACTGTCCTCTCTCTTCATCTGACCCAGTCTCTAGCTAGTAAACCAGACTGTCCTCTCTCTCTCCATCTGACCCAGTCTCTAGCTAGTAAACCAGACTGCCCTCTCTCTCTCTCCATCTGACCCAGTCTCTAGCTAGTAAACCAGACTGTCCTCTCTCTCTCTCTCTATCCCATTAAGACCGAAAGAAATTACACAAATTAACTTTTAACAAGGCACACCTGTTAATTGAGATACATTCCAGGTGACGACCTCTTGAAGCTGGTTGAGAGAATGCCAAGAGTGTGCAAAGCTGTCAAGGCCAAAAGGGTGGCTACTTCAAAGAATCTCAAAACTTCTTTGGTTACTACATGATTCCATATGTGTTATTTCATAGTTTTGATGTCTTCACTATTATTAAACAATGTAGAAAACCCCTTGAATGATTGGGTGTGTCCAAACTTATGACTGGTCGTGTCGTGGGCCAGTGTCTACAGGGTAGATGTTCCTGTTGGCGGCTCATCTGTGTGGACAGAAGCCATAGTAGGTCCTCAGCTGATCCATAAAGGGCAGACAACGTTCCTTTTGAAGGGGGGTCACACAGCCCCAGGCACACAGAAACAGCCCCACACCACACACACACAGCCCCACACCACACACACACAGCACCACACAGAAACAGCCCCACACCACACAGAAACAGCCCCACACCACACAGAAACAGCCCCACACCACACAGAAACAGCCCCACACCACACAGAAACAGCCCCACACCACACACACACAGCCCCACACCACACAGAAACAGCCCCACACCACACACACACAGCCCCACACCACACAGAAACAGCCCCACAGAAACAGCCCCACAGCCCCACACACACAGTAACAGCCCCACACCACACAGTAACAGCCCCACACAGTAACAGCCCCACACAGTAACAGCCCCACACAGAAAAAGCCCCACACAGTAACAGCCCCACACAGTAACAGCCCCACACCACACAGAAACAGCCCCACACAGTAACAGCCACACACAGTAACAGCCCCACACAGTAACAGCCCCACACAGTAACAGCCACACACAGTAACAGCCCCACACACACACAGCCCCACACCACACAGAAACAGCCCCACACCACACAGCCCCACACCACACAGAAACAGCCCCACAGTAACAGCCCCACACAGTAACAGCCCCACACAGTAACAGCCCCACACAGTAACAGCCCCACACAGTAACAGCCCCACACAGAAACAGCCCACCACACAGTAACAGCCCCACACAGTAACAGCCCCACACAGAAACAGCCCCACCACACAGTAACAGCCCCACACAGTAACAGCCCCACAGTAACAGCCCCACACAGTAACAGCCCCACACAGTAACAGCCCCACAGTAACAGCCCCACACAGTAACAGCCCCACACAGTAACAGCCCCACACAGTAACAGCCCAACACAGTAACAGCCCCACACAGTAACAGCCCCACACAGTAACAGCCCCACACAGAAACAGCCCCCACCACACAGTAACAGCCCCACACAGTAACAGCCCCACACAGAAACAGCCCCCACCACACAGTAACAGCCCCACACTAGCGCCCTGCATGTATTTTAAGCCTGAATCCTACCCAAGCCCTACACTATCCAGGCTCGATTGCTTCTGCCAAATTTAAACCCCCGGCCCTGTCCGAAATAAGTTCCTTCCGTGTGTAAATCCATGAGCTGCTTCTGTCAGTCTGTGACTCGCTCGCTCTGCATGCACTCTGCTCATGGCGCTCTGAGTATCCATAGCAACGGCTCTGCTCAACGAAGAGACATGAGAGCAGTTGGTTACGTTGTCACTCTAAAAACTCTGACAAAACTCCAGGAACATTATTAGTTGGTGTGAAATAAAAAATCTGTGGTGTTTTATATTTGACGAGGTTGAAGGACCTCTGACACCACGTTATGATCTTAGTCCGACATGACGGGACCGGAAATGTCTCAGCTTAAGAAATGTTTGGGTTCCCAAGCCAGGCCCCTAGTTACTGATGAAAGACAACAGGCCCGGCCCTAGTTACTGATGAAAGAAAAGAGGCCCGGCCCGGCCCTAGTTACTGATGAAAGAAAACAGGCCCGTACCTTAGTTACTGATGAAAGTAAACATGTTACTGATGAAGTAAACAGGCCTGGCCCCTAGTTACTGATGAAAGACAACAGGCCCGTGCCCTAGTTACTGATGAAAGTAAACAGGCCCGTACCCGAGTTACTGATGAAAGTAAACAGGCCCAGCCCTAGTTACTGATGAAAGTAAACAGGCCCGGCCCTAGTTACTGATGAAAGAAAACAGGCCCGGCCCTAGTTACTGATGAAAGAAAACAGGCCCGTACCCTAGTTACTGATGAAAGAAAACAGGCCCGGCCCTAGTTACTGATGAAAGAAACAGGCCTGGCCCTAGTTACTGATGAAAGGAAACAGGCCCGTACCCTAGTTACTGATGAAAGACAACAGGCCTGGCCCTAGTTACTGATGAAAGACAACAGGCCTGGCCCTAGTTACTGATGAAAGACAACAGGTCCGGCCCCTAGTTACTGATGAAAGACAACAGGTCCGGCCCCTAGTTACTGATGAAAGAAAACAGGCCCGTACCTTAGTTACTGATGAAAGAAAACAGGCCCGGCCCGGCACTAGTTACTGATGAAAGTAAACAGGCCCGGACCTAGTTACTGATGAAAGAAAACAGGCCCGGCCCGGCCCTAGTTACTGATGAAAGAAAACAGGCCCATACCCTAGTTACTGATGAAAGAAAACAGGCCCATACCCTAGTTACTGATGAAAGTAAACAGGCCCGGCCCCTAGTTACTGATGAAAGTAAACAGGCCCGGCCCTAGTTACTGATGAAAGTAAACAGGCCCGGCCCTAGTTACTGATGAAAGAAAACAGGCACGGCCCTAGTTACTGATGAAAGTAAACAGGCCCGGCCCCTAGTTACTGATGAAAGTAAACAGGCCCGGCCCCTAGTTACTGATGAAAGTAAACAGGCCTGGCCCCTAGTTACTGATGAAAGACAACAGGCCTGGCCCTAGTTACTGATGAAAGTAAACAGGCACGGCCCTAGTTACTGATGAAAGTAAACAGGCCCGGCCCTAGTTACTGATGAAAGTAAACAGGCACGGCCCTAGTTACTGATGAAAGTAAACAGGCCTGGCCCCTAGTTACTGATGAAAGAAAACAGGGCCGGCCCGGCCCTAGTTACTGATGAAAGAAAACAGGCCCGGCCCCTAGTTACTGATGAAAGAAAACAGGCCCGGCCCCTAGTTACTGATGAAAGAAAACAGGCCCGGCCCCTAGTTACTGATGAAAGTAAACAGGCCCGGCCCTAGTTACTGATGAAAGAAAACAGGCCCGGCCCTAGTTACTGATGAAAGAAAACAGGCCCGGCCCTAGTTACTGATGAAAGTAAACAGGCACGGCCCTAGTTACTGATGAAAGTAAACAGGCCTGGCCCCTAGTTACTGATGAAAGAAAACAGGGCCGGCCCGGCCCCAGTTACTGATGAACGAAAACAGGCCCGGCCCCTAGTTACTGATGAAAGAAAACAGTGGGGCCCGGCCCCTAGTTACTGATGAAAGTAAACAGGCCCGGCACCCTAGTTACTGATGAAAGTCCAAAACAGGCCCGGGTTGTGTTCATTGATGCAATGAAAACAAGACTCAAAACAGGCGGGGGGGACTAGAGGACATTGATGAAAGTAAACAGGCCTTGTTTTGTTTTAAAGTGAAGGTTTCAAAACAGTGCCCTGATGCCCTAGTGCCAGCTGATGAAAGAAAACAGGCCAGGCCCTAGTTACTGATGAAACTAAACAGGCCCGGCCCTAGTTTACTGATGAAAGTTTTTAAACAGGCCCGGCCCTAGTTACTGATAGTAAACACCTGGGCAGTTACTGATAAAGTAAACAGGCCAGTACCCTATAAACACACTCGGCCCTAACCACTGTTATCCACTGGGGCCCACTGCTGGGGTAGGAAGCTCTAAGCCACCCAGCACCATCCACACACAGCGCCACCACAGTCAGGAAGTTTAAACAGGACACATTCCAGGGGCCATTGTATAAATCCCAAATGGCAGTACCACTGTTATATATAGTGCACTACTTTTGGCCAGAGACCTATCAGCCCTGGTCAAAACTAGTGCACTAACTAGGAATAGGGAGCAGTACCACTGGGATGCAAACAGAGTGGGGTCCTGCTGCTGGGAAGTGACTGAGTCAACAGTGGGGGTAGGCTTTCCCTGTTGTCACCGGGGCAATGTACCACAGATACCCCACTAACCCATCAATGAGCCACAGTCCAACACACAGGGCAGGGTTGTGTTCATTAGGCAATAAAACGCAATGAAAACAAGACTCAAAACACACGGGGGACTAAGAGGACATTGTCCAATGAGAAGAGCTTGTTTTGTTTTAAAGTGGGAGGTTTCAAAACTGTTGTGCCCTGATGAACGTGTGCCAGCTGAGCCACAGTCAGAGTAAAACAGTACTGCAGGGTCTGGAGGACAGGGAGCCCACTGACTAAACAGAGACTGGGCAGTCACTGTTTATTCAGACGGTTTTACCACTGTTATAGGGACCTGGGCAGTACCACTGCTATAAACACACTGGGCAGTACCACTGTTATAAACACACTGGGCAGTACCACTGTTATAAACACACTGGGCAGTACCACTGTTATAAACACACTGGGCAGTACCACTGTTATTCCATTCTATTAATGAGGTTTGTTTCAATATATCGACTGAGTTAATGAATTCCCTTGGGTCCGAACAACCTCAGACAACACTGATCCATTGATGTGTCCCAAGCCAGCCACACATCAAGGCTGGTGAGTGATGTCACACTGCCACCCTCACAAGTAACTGAAAAAATCTAAAAACGACAACAGACCTCTCTCTATACAGGACCATGACAATGGTCATGTACTTACTGGTCATATTCGGCGTTGTCGAGGTCACAGCGGGCATCCTTGTGCTTCTGCCAGTCTCTCCCGTGTTTACATGTGGTGAGCAGCACCACGTCCTCAGAGTTATGGACGTGATATAATGCATTCCTCGTGTCTGATCCGATTCCAGTGAGGTATCGTTTCCCTTTGAACACAAGCATGTATTTCCTGTACGGTGGGATAGAGTTGTATTTTAAATAGCCCCTCTCCCCTCCGGCGCTGGGGTGGTCTTTCCCAAAAAGAGGGATGGAGACATCGAAATTGGGTCTGAAGTTCTCTGTGCCTATGCTTGCCTTGGCTAGCATGGCCTGTCCAAAGTCGAAGCCCAGATCTTCCGTGTAGTCGGGCCAAGTTCCCGAATAGAGGTTGAAGATGAGGTGATTCTTTCCGTTATTCCACAGATGCAAGTTCTGGACTTTAGTTCTGAGGTTGTGAACATACTGCGGAGACAGAATGTCCCTGTCTAGAGTGTCCAAACTCAGGACAAACAGACAAGCCTGTCCCGGGTCAGACGTATAGAACCTGGAAGCTTCAATGGAAGATAAAATATTCTGATAACTCTCGGACATCTTCTCTCCTTTCTGTTGCGGGTAAACGTAAACTTTAAATCCGTTGGTTTTGCACAAGGAAAAATCAAAGCAGGAGTCCATCCGGCAACGTTTCCCGTTATAAACTCCCGAAATGACATCCCTCTTCTGTCGTGGCGATATGTGAACGTTGTACTCCTCGGTCTCCATTTGGTCCCAGGGGCTGAACGGCTGCAGGGACCCAGAGAAGTGGTGCCACTGGGGACTCCCGTGGTGTCCATCGATGCTGCGGTCATCACGCCGGTTGTTGCTTCTGGATAGCGGGGTTTGCATCCCTCCACAGTACAACAACAGAATGAGACACGCACCGGCGGAGGACAGAATTAAGTACCGTTTTTGGCCTGCATGTGTCCTTCGATCAGGGTCGAGATGTCTAGTAAATCCAACGAGCCCCGATGAAGTTTCACTCCTCTCGCCACTACTTCCAATTGAACGGCTGCGCCATCTTCCTCCAGCCAGGAAGGGTTTTGCGCTCAACACGTCCACCACCTTCTGATTCCTTTCCCCAAGCCGACGATTGATCCAGCGCATGTGGGCGATGTATAATGATCATTTACTTCTCCCCTTGTCAATAGTTATGGTGAACAGTGGCTATCTTCCAGCACTTAAAGAGTAGACTACCTTCCTGGTAAGTTAGGGATTGAAGATGCACCCGGACCTTACATTTCTTTATGCTATTAGCGGGTTCATCTTCAGTGTTTCATCTGCCTGTATGACAAAAGAAGCAGACACTTTCTTGCTTTGTAGCCTAAACGCTCCAGCAGCACACAATCACAATGTTCTGGCCAGCTACACAGGGCGACAAGAATGTAGCCAACTTGACTAGCTTGCCCAAACATCCAGAGATTCAGGACTCACATTATAACGGTCCGTGTTGAACTGCTCCATGGTCCAAACGAACGATATAACATAATGTGCCAAGCCTGCTATTCTGCAATTCAATAAATAAGTTGAAAGCAATTCGACTTAGCAGCATTCACAACACTCTCTCTCTTACTCTCCCTAGTCCAAGGAAAGACAACTCAGTCTCTTGAAGCGTCGGGAAATTATTGTTATACATTTTAAAGAAACATATCCGTCACATATCCCAATTGTAAAAAAAAAAAAATGTTTGGTGAGTTGTTCTGGATCTCACACAGAGGCATTCCAACCCTACGGCGTCTGATGACGATATGACGTTCTTCCATGACGCACTGGGCTTTTTCATTGGTTCGCGTCATATCCCGAAATAGGCGGGGCTTCCGCATCCCATTCACAACTGGAGACCCGCCAAGAGTAACCTCACCCTGGAGGTTAGAGATGCATGGCAGGGTTTCTCTATTGCATTGCTTTTATTTTAAATATATCTCATTTTAACAGCACATTTTGGTTCGACCTCTCCTGTTAAATAATAAACTGTTATTTATTTATTCATCTTGCTCCTTTGCACCCCAGTATCTCTACTTGCACATTCATCTTCTGCACATCTACCTTTCCAACCCAGGAGCTCTGCCTCACAAACACACCGTGACTGACCACCCTTCTGAAGCATCTTATCCAGCCGTCACCGAAAAGCTAGCTACCGGAGCCATTCAGCTAGCTACCGGAGCCATTCAGCTAGGAGCCATTCAGCTAGCTACCAGAGCCATTCAGCTAGGAGCCATTCAGCTAGCTACCAGAGCCATTCAGCTAGCTACCGGAGCCATTCAGCTAGCTACCGGAGACATTCAGCTAGGAGCCATTCAGCTAGCTACCGGAGACATTCAGCTAGGAGCCATTCAGCTAGCTACCGGAGCCATTCAGCTAGCTACTGGAGCCATTCAGCTAGCTACTGTAGCCATTCAGCTAGCTACCGGAGCCATTCAGCTAGGAGCCATTCAGCTAGCTACCGGAGCCATTCAGCTAGCTACCGGAGACATTCAGCTAGCTACCGGAGCCATTCAGCTAGGAGCCATTCAGCTAGCTACCGGAGACATTCAGCTAGGAGCCATTCAGCTAGCTACCGGAGCCATTCAGCTAGCTACTGGAGCCATTCAGCTAGCTACTGTAGCCATTCAGCTAGCTACCGGAGCCATTCAGCTAGGAGCCATTCAGCTAGCTACCGGAGCCATTCAGCTAGCTACTGGAGCCATTCAGCTAGCTACTGTAGCCATTCAGCTAGCTACCGGAGCCATTCAGCTAGGAGCCATTCAGCTAGCTACCGGAGCCATTCAGCTAGGAGCCATTCAGCTAGCTACCGGAGCCATTCAGCTTGCTACTGGAGCCATTCAGCTAGCTACCGGAGCCATTCAGCTAGCTACCGGAGCCATTCAGCTAGGAGCCATTCAGCTAGCTACCGGAGCCATTCAGCTAGCTACCGGAGCCATTCAGCTAGCTACCGGAGACATTCAGCTAGCTACCGGAGCCATTCAGCTAGGAGCCATTCAGCTAGCTACCGGAGACATTCAGCTAGGAGCCATTCAGCTAGCTACCGGAGCCATTCAGCTAGCTACCGGAGCCATTCAGCTAGGAGCCATTCAGCTAGCTACCGGAGCCATTCAGCTAGCTACCGGAGCCATTCAGCTAGCTACCGGAGCCATTCAGCAAGCTACCGGAGCCATTCAGCTTGCTACCGGAGCCATTCAGCTAGCTACCGGAGCCATTCAGCTAGCTACCGGAGCCATTTAGCTAGGAGCCATTCAGCTAGCTACCGGAGCCATTCAGCAAGCTACCGGAGCCATTTAGCTAGCTACCGGAGCCATTTAGCTAGGAGCCATTCAGCTAGCTACCGGAGCCATTCAGCTAGCTACCGGAGCCATTCAGCAAGCTACCGGAGCCATTTAGCTAGGAGCCATTCAGCTAGGAGCCATTCAGCTAGCTACCGGTGCCATTCAGCTAGGAGCCATTCAGCTAGCTACCGGAGCCATTCAGCTAGGAGCCATTCAGCTAGCTACCGGAGCCATTCAGCTAGGAGCCATTCAGCTAGCTACCGGAGCCATTCAGCTAGCTACTGTAGCCATTCAGCTAGCTACCGGAGCCATTCAGCTAGGAGCCATTCAGCTAGCTACCGGAGCCATTCAGCTAGCTACCGGAGCCATTCAGCTAGCTACCGGTGCCATTCAGCTAGGAGCCATTCAGCTAGCTACCGGAGCCATTCAGCTAGGAGCCATTCAGCTAGCTACCGGAGCCATTCAGCTAGGAGCCATTCAGCTAGCTACCGGAGCCATTCAGCTAGCTACTGTAGCCATTCAGCTAGCTACCGGAGCCATTCAGCTAGGAGCCATTCAGCTAGCTACCGGAGCCATTCAGCTAGCTACCGGAGCCATTCAGCTAGCTACCGGAGCTATTCAGGCTGAGGAGTGAGCTTCCCATCTGGCACAATACTTGCAAAGCGCTTTGCATCTCTCCTTGCAGGGCACTAATACACTATTGTTCCCATTCAGCACAACCTCTGAACTCCCCCCCCCTAATCTCACTATTCTGATTGGGCTTTGAGGAACTCTGCAATGAAGACAGGATGAGCCCTGTCACAGCAGAGCACCAGACACTATGGCTGAATTGGTCGGCAGCATTCTGCAAAGGTGCAGCATACCACTAGACCACTAGCTCCCACCAACACACTGTGAATGGAAGGTGCAGGTTACCACTAGCTCCCACCAACACACTGTGAATGGAAGGTGCAGGTTACCACTAGACCACTAGCTCCCACCAACACACTGTGAATGGAAGGTGCAGGTTACCACTAGACCACTAGCTCCCACCAGCACACTGTGAATGGAAGGTGCAGGTTACCACTAGACCACTAGCTCCCACCAGCACACTGTGAATGGAAGGTGCAGGTTACCACTAGACCACTAGCTCCCACCAACACACTGTGAATGGAAGGTGCAGGTTACCACTAGACCACTAGCTCCCACCAGCACACTGTGAATGGAAGGTGCAGGTTACCACTAGACCACTAGCTCCCACCAGCACACTGTGAATGGAAGGTGCAGGTTACCACTAGCTCCCACCAACACACTGTGAATGGAAGGTGCAGGTTACCACTAGACCACTAGCTCCCAGCAGCACACTGTGAATGGACGGTGCAGGTTACCACTAGACCACTAGCTCCCACCAGCACACTGTGAATGGAAGGTGCAGGTTACCACTAGACCACTAGCTCCCAGCAGCACACTGTGAATGGAAGGTGCAGGTTACCACTAGACCACTAGCTCCCACCAACACACTGTGAATGGAAGGTGCAGGTTACCACTAGACCACTAGCTCCCAGCAGCACACTGTGAATGGACGGTGCAGGTTACCACTAGACCACTAGCTCCCACCAGCACACTGTGAATGGAAGGTGCAGGTTACCACTAGACCACTAGCTCCCACCAGCACACTGTGAATGGACGGTGCAGGTTACCACTAGACCACTAGCTCCCAGCAGCACACTGTGAATGGACGGTGCAGGTTACCACTAGACCACTAGCTCCCAGCAGCACACTGTGAATGGAAGGTGCAGGTTACCACTAGACCACTAGCTCCCAGCAACACACTGTGAATGGACGGTGCAGGTTACCACTAGACCACTAGCTCCCACCAGCACACTGTGAATGGAAGGTGCAGGTTACCACTAGACCACTAGCTCCCAGCAGCACACTGTGAATGGAAGGTGCAGGTTACCACTAGACCACTAGCTCCCAGCAACACACTGTGAATGGACGGTGCAGGTTACCACTAGACCACTAGCTCCCACCAGCACACTGTGAATGGAAGGTGCAGGTTACCACTAGACCACTAGCTCCCACCAACACACTGTGAATGGACGGTGCAGGTTACCACTAGCTCCCACCAGCACACTGTGAATGGCATATTTATGCTGTTATATACGTCCATCCGCAGGATGATATTACCAAACACTCGTGTTGTTTTCAGGAGATGGCTGACTACTTCATAGATCAGCTTTGGTTATGTTGCTTGTAAATCTTTCGGGCTTGTAGTCTTGAGGCATGTCCTCCTGGCCTGATCTTGTAGTCTTGAGGCATGTCCTCCTGGCCTGATCTTGTAGTCTTGAGGCATGTCCTCCTGGCCTGATCTTGTAGTCTTGAGGCATGTCCTCCTGGCCTGATCTTGTAGTCTTGAGGCATGTCCTCCTGGCCTGATCTTGTAGTCTTGAGGCATGTCCTCCTGGCCTGATCTTGTCTTGAGGCATGTCCTCCTGGCCTGTCTTGAGGCATGTCCTCCTGGCCTGATCTTGTAGTCTTGAGGCATGTCCTCCTGGCCTGATCTGTTTTCACAGCTGCTGATCTGTTTTCACAGCGTCTGAAAGAGGTCGGAAAGACTAGAAGTGATTCTGCAGAGCGGAGAGACAGGAGGTGTTTGCGTCCCAAATGGCACCCTATTCCCTATATAGTGCACTACTTTTGACTAGAGCCCATAAGGTTTTAGACCAGGGCTCTGATCCAAAGTAGTGCACTATATAGGGAATAGGGCTCTGGTTCAAAGTAGTGCACTATATAGGGAATAGGGCTCTGGTCCAAAGTAGTGCACTATATAGGGAATAGGGCCCTGGTCTAAAGTAGTGCACTATATAGGGAATAGGGCCCTGGTCCAAAGTAGTGCAATATATAGGGAATAGGGCTCTGGTTCAAAGTAGTGCACTATATAGGGAATAGGGCTCTGGTCCAAAGTAGTGCACTATATAGAGAATAAGGTGTCAGTTGGGACACAGCCAGGGAGTGAGCGAAAGAGGAATTTGACCTGCGTTCCTCGGGAGCTGTGGAGCAGGTCTGTGTTCGGTGGACAGCGAGTGCTGCTCCTATGGTCCACTGATCAAAGACAAGTCCTCCTCCTCCTCTCATCCTTCCTCTCCTCCCTATTCCTCCTCCTCTCATCCTCCCTGTCCTCCTCTCCTCCTCTCATCCTCCTCTCCTCCTCTCCTCTCCTCCTCTCATCCTTCCTCTCCTCCCTATTCCTCCTCCTCTCATCCTCCCTGTCCTCCTCTCCTCCTTCCTGTCCTCCTCTCATCCTCCTCTCCTCCTCTCATCCTTCCTCTCCTCCCTATTCCTCTTCCTCTCCTCCTCCCTGTCCTCCTCTCATCCTCCCTGTCCTCCTCTTCTCCTTCCTGTCCTCCTCTCATCCTTCCTCTCCTCCCTATTCCTCTTCCTCTCCTCCTCCCTGTCCTCCTCTCATCCTTCCTCTCCTCCCTATTCCTCTTCCTCTCCTCCTCCCTGTCCTCCTCTCCTCCTTCCTGTCCTCCTCTCCTCCTCCTCTCCTCCTCTCCTCCTCTCATCATTCCTCTCCTCCCTATACCTCTTCCTCTCCTCCTCCCTGTCCTCCTCTCCTCCTTCCTGTCCTCCTCTCCTCCTTCCTGTCTTCCTCTCCTCCTTCCTCTCTTCCCTATTCCTCCTCCTTCTTTTCCTCTCTATTCCTCCTCCTCTCCTCCTTCCTCTCTTCTCTATTCCTCCTCCTCTCCTCCTTCCTGTCTTCCTCTCTTCCTTTCTCTCTTCCCTATTCCTCCTCCTCTCCTCCTTCCTGTCTTCCTCTCCTCCTTCCTCTCTTCTCTATTCCTCCTCCTTCTTTTCCTCTCTATTCCTCCTCCTCTCCTCCTTCCTGTCTTCCTCTCTTCCTTTCTCTCTTCCCTATTCCTCCTCCTTCTTTTCCTCTCTATTCCTCCTCCTCTCCTCCTTCCTTTCCTCTCTATTCCTCCTCCTCTCCTCCTTCCTTTCTCTCCTCCCTATACCTCTTCCTCTCCTCCTCCCTGTCCTCCTCTCCTCCTTCCTGTCTTCCTCTCCTCCTTCCTCTCTTCCCTATTCCTCCTCCTTCTTTTCCTCTCTATTCCTCCTCCTCTCCTCCTTCCTTTCTCTCTTCCCTATTCCTCCTCCTTCTTTTCCTCTCTATTCCTCCTCCTCTCCTCCTTCCTCTCTTCTCTATTCCTCCTCCTTCTTTTCCTCTCTATTCCTCCTCCTCTCCTCCTTCCTGTCTTCCTCTCTTCCTTTCTCTCTTCCCTATTCCTCCTCCCCTCCCCATTCCTCCTCTGCCAAACCTTCCTTCCATCCCTCTCTCTTTCATTAGATTAGATTAGGTGAAGTAGTAGAAGAGGATGATAGCAGTTGTGTCATGCTGTGATGATTGTGAGACGCTGTAGCCTTACAAATTCAACAGTCACAAGACCGGGGGACTTCAAACAGGCCTATGGAACGTCACAGGAACCTGTAGCCTACTGTTCAGATGGGATAAATGGAAACTGACATCTGGACACTGACTGTAGAATGTAGAATGTAGAATGTGGAATTCTCCTCCATTGGATTCCAGAACAGAACAGTAGAGTAGTAGAATAACCTCTCACAGAGCCTTCATATTAACACCTACAGAATTTTTAAAAAATTGCAGTAAAATTGATCCACCAAATGTAGGCTACATTTTGACTTGGGAACAGGAGTGGAGAAATATGATTTATTTCTTTCAGCATCTTGAGATAATGTCAATGTGTAGGTTAGATAGCCTACTTCTGTAGAGGAAAGTTCAAGAGAAAGAGGGGTAGCTAGTCAGTTGTACAACTGAATGTATTCAACTGAAATGTGTCTTCCTCATTTAACCCAACCCCTCTGAATCAGAGAGATGCTGTAATGGGGTGCGTGCTGGTGGCAGGGAGGTCAGGCGCAGGAGGGTGGTCAGGCGCAGGAGGGTGGTCAGGCGCAGGAGGGTGGTCAGGCGCAGGAGGGTGGTCAGGCGCAGGAGGGTAGTCAGGCGCAGGAGGGTGGTCAGGCGCAGGAGGGTAGTCAGGCGCAGGAGGGTAGTCAGGCGCAGGAGGGTAGTCAGGCGCAGGAGGGTAGTCAGGCGCAGGAGGGTAGTCAGGCGCAGGAGGGTGGTCAGGCGCAGGAGGGTAGTCAGGCGCAGGAGTGTAGTCAGGCGCAGGAGGGAGGTCAGGCACAGGGGGGAGGTCAGGCGCAGGAGGGTAGTCAGGCGCAGGAGGGTGGTCAGGCGCAGGAGGGTAGTCAGGCGCAGGAGGGTGGTCAGGCGCAGGAGGGTAGTCAGGCGCAGGAGGGTGGTCAGGCGCAGGAGGGTAGTCAGGCGCAGGAGTGTAGTCAGGCGCAGGAGGGAGGTCAGGCACAGGGGGGAGGTCAGGCGCAGGAGGGTAGTCAGGCGCAGGAGGGAGGTCAGGCACAGGAGGGAGGTCAGGCACAGGCGCAGGAGGGAAGTCAGGCGCAGGAGGGTAGTAAGGCGCAGGAGGGTGGTCAGGCGCAGGAGGGTAGTCAGGCGCAGGAGGGTGGTCAGGCGCAGGAGGCAAGTCAGGCACAGGAGGGTAGTCAGGCGCAGGAGGGTAGTCAGGCGCAGGAGGGGGGTCAGGCACAGGAGGGTAGTCAGGTGCGGGAGGGTAGGCAGGCGCAGGAGAACGAAACTGGTATAAATGGAGTTATTTAATAAACGCTTACAAACTCCGAAAACCAATATATAATATAAAGAAAGTGGGTAAAAAAAACAGTTGTGAATCAACTTCGGTTGCCTGTTCGGCACCGATCCCTTTTTCGTTTTCTGTTTGTTTTGTCTTATTAGTTGCACCTGTGTCTATTTGTGTTTGCCGGATGGGCTTCCTTATTTAAAGCTAGTAGACCCGCCCTTGTTTTGTGCGGGATTATTCTTGTGTTACGTGTTATTAGGTGTGTTCGTGCTCCGGACCTGGTACCCTGTGTTTTGGGCATTGCTTTTGGTGCCATAGTAAAGTGCACTTCTCCCTGTGGAACTCTCTGCTCTCTGCGCCTGATTCTTCCCTCACACACCTGGTCCCCCGTGACAGGTAGAAGTCGTGACAGATCCGGGGCGCTGCCTTAATCGACATCACAGGTGCCATCTTTATTCAGCGTCATAAAAGCTGATAGCATTTCAACCACAGTTAGGGACCGTCTGTAAAGGTGCCGTCTTTATTCAGCGTCATAAAAGCTGATAGTATTTCAACCACAGTTAGGGACCGTCTGTAAAGGTGCCATCTTTATTCAGCGTCATAAAAGCTGATAGTATTTCAACCACAGTTAGGGACCGTCTGTAAAGGTGCCATCTTTATTCAGCGTCATAAAAGCTGATAGTATTTCAACCACAGTTAGGGACCGTCTGTAAAGGTGCCATCTTTATTCAGCGTCATAAAAGCTGATAGTATTTCAACCACAGTTAGGGACCGTCTGTAAAGGTGCCATCTTTATTCAGCGTCATAAAAGCTGATAGTATTTCAACCACAGTTAGGGACCGTCTGTAAAGGGGCGACAGGGTTGCCTAGTGGTTAGAGCATTGGACTAGTAACCGAAAGGTTGCACGTTCAAATCCCCGAGCTGACAAGGTACAAAATCTGTCGTTCTGCCCCTGAACAGGCAGTTAACCCACTGTTCCTCGGCCCGTCATTGAAAATAAGAATTTGTTCTTAACTGACTTGCCTGGTTAAATAAAGGTAAAATAAAATAAATAAAAAAAGTTGCCATCTTTATTCAGTGTCATAAAAACTGATAGTATTTCAACCACAGTTAGGGACCGTCTGTAAAGGTGCCATCTTTATCAGCGTCATAAAAGCTGATAGTATTTCAACTACATAATATATACATCCAAGCAGAACTGAAACCTGATCAGAAACATGTTGGCTGGTTGTTTTCACAGCTTTCTATTTCCTTACCACCGGTCAAACTGATTTCATTTGGAAACTTTTTACACAGAAAATCATTCACTTAATTTTTAGGTAATGCATTTTCTCCCGGTCCCTGAACGTCTTTACCCGATGTCAGCTCGACTGAAGCAATAACTTATTACATTATTCCGGTGAGCAATTGTTTCTTTAGACTTCTAGGGCAACGTATAATGACAGAAGAGAAGCTACATGTATCAAACTATTGACAAGTTGACTAACTAATAGCCTTTATAAGAAAGGATGAGCAGAAACCTCTAAATCTGGCTAAATAAAATCCCACCCCCTGTCAACACACCTGACTGTAGCCTACAGCGTCTTTTCTATATTAGCGGGTTAGGGGTCGGGTGTGGACCTTAGATTTTCACTTAATCACATATAGTCAGGCGGTTGCGGATGGGTTATAGGCAATTGCTGGGTGCAGGTGAACAAACAGCTGACCCACGGCACCAGTTCAGCTGATTCTGTTGACACACAGGGAAGTTAGTACGGGACTGAAAAGCTATTCAATGAACATTTTCCCAATGACCATGTGTTTTCAGTCCAAGTCAGGACTCGGCTTAATCTGTCTCCAGGAAACCAGCCCCTTAACGACTAAACGTTCTCTAAACGAGATGGTGTTTACAGAATGAGCAGTGGAATATAATACAATCCAATACAATGGATTGGTTTCTAGGAAAACATGTGGCACAGTAAACATTTAGATGGCCAATGATTTTCTGTCTGGTTGCTCGTTATCTCTATATTTGGATCAGCAGGGATGCTAAGCCATAGCTAGTCTTCCCACTGTTTAATGCCAACCTGGTCTCAGAGCATTTCCTTTTATTCTGTACAGAAATCCGAGATAATTCATTTAGTATGATTGTAACGTCGTTGATTGTAACGTCGTTCGTCTGTTGTATGAAGAGAGTCAGACCGAAATGCAGCGTGTAGGTTACTCATGACTTTAATGAAGATAAATGCGGTACATGAAATAACTGAATAAGAAAACAACAAACGACTTAAATGTGAAACTAATTACAGCCTATCTGGTGACTAACACAGAGACAGGTACAATCACCCACAAAATACAACGCGCACTCAGGCTACCTAAATACGGTTCCCAATCCGAGACAACGAGAATCACCTGACTCCAATTGGGAATCGCCTCAGGCAGCCAAGCCTAACTAGACACACCCCTAATCATACACAATCCCAATTAATACAAACCCCAATACGAAATACAACATATAAACCCATGTCACACCCTGGCCTACCCAAACATATAACAAAAACACAAGATACAATGACCAAGGCGTGACAGAACCCCCCCACCCTCCACCCTCCAACCCTCCACCTCTTGTGTCTTATTTAAATAAATTAAAAAGTAACCTTTATTAATTTAGGAAAGTCAGTTTAGAACAAATTCTTATTTACAATGACATCCTACCGGGGAACAGTGGGTTAACTGCCTTGTTCTGGGGGCAGAACAACATCATTTTACCTTGTCGGCTCGAGGATTCGATCCAGCAACCTTTCAGTTACTGGCCCAACGCTCTAACCACTGGGTTTGCCTGCCTCCCCTTATGTAACCATACCAAAGGTGACATATCATAGTAATTGGAGTGTCTTGGTTTTACATTTACTATGTTACGTCTAGTCTGAGACCAGGCTGGTAATAGAAGCCAAAATGTAATTCAGATGCTGCCAGGGTCAACGCCGCCCTTGCCTTATCAGAGCTGCCAAATGGGGCTTAATTGTCAGCTTCTGGGTCGGATTGAGGGCAATTTGTAGTTCTGCACACATTTGAAATGTTGTGTTAGTAGTGATGGGACATTGAACCAAACGTAGGGGGAGGTAATATTGATTGCGACAAGTTCAATTCTGAATGGGTTTTGAATGTTGAATCAATGCAGAATGTGATGGTTACAAAATGGGTCATTTTCCACACAATCATTCGTGGATTGTTGCAGTGCATAAATGGAAATAGTTTTAGGACAGTTTAGCTCCGGGCTCCCAGCCAATCGGCAGACGGCAGTGACATCAGTGGACAGACAGTAAGATTTCATTGACACAGTGGCTCAGTGACATCAGTGGCTCAGTGACATCAGTGGCTCAGTGACATCAGTGGCTCTGTGACATCAGTGGCTCAGTGACATCAGTGGCTCAGTGACATCAGTGGCTCAGTGACATCAGTGGCTCAGTGACATCAGTGGCTCAGTGACATCAGTGGCTCAGTGACATCAGTGACATCAGTGGCTCAGTGACATCAGTGGCTCAGTGACATCAGTGGCTCAGTGACATCAGTGACATCAGTGGCTCAGTGACATCAGTGACATCAGTGGCTCAGTGACATCAGTGACATCAGTGGCTCAGTGACATCAGTGACATCAGTGACATCAGTGGCTCAGTGACATCAGTGACATCAGTGACATCAGTGGCTCAGTGGCTCAGTGACATCAGTGGCTCAGTGACATCAGTGACATCAGTGACATCAGTGACATCAGTGGCTCAGTGACATCAGTGGCTCAGTGACATCAGTGACATCAGTGACATCAGTGGCTCAGTGACATCAGTGGCTCAGTGACATCAGTGACATCAGTGGCTCAGTGACATCAGTGGCTCAGTGACATCAGTGACATCAGTGGCTCAGTGACATCAGTGACATCAGTGACATCAGTGGCTCAGTGACATCAGTGACATCAGTGACATCAGTGACATCAGTGGCTCAGTGACATCAGTGGCTCAGTGACATCAGTGGCTCAGTGGCTCAGTGACATCAGTGGCTCAGTGACATCAGTGGCTCAGTGACATCAGTGGCTCAGTGACATCAGTGGCTCAGTGACATCAGTGACATCAGTGGCTCAGTGACATCAGTGGCTCAGTGACATCAGTGGCTCAGTGACATCAGTGGCTCAGTGACATCAGTGGCTCAGTGACATCAGTGACATCAGTGGCTCAGTGACATCAGTGGCTCAGTGACATCAGTGGCTCAGTGACATCAGTGGCTCAGTGACATCAGTGACATCAGTGACATCAGTGGCTCAGTGACATCAGTGACATCAGTGACATCAGTGACATCAGTGGCTCAGTGACATCAGTGGACAGACAGTAACATTTCACTGGGGGGGGGAATAGTTTGCAGCCCTAATGGCTATATAGGGAGGGGGGTGGAATAGTTTGCAGCCCTAATGGCTATATAGGGGGGGGGGTGGGGGGGTGGGGTGGAATAGTTTGCAGCCCTAATGGCTATATAGGGGGGGGGGAATATTTTGCAGCCCTAATGGCTATATAGGGGGGTGGAATAGTTTGCAGCCCTAATGGCTATATAGGGGGGGGAATAGTTTGCAGCCCTAATGGCTATATATAGGGGGGTGGAATAGTTTGCAGCCCTAATAGCTATATAGGGGAGGGGGGTGGAATAGTTTGCAGCCCTAATGGCTATATAGGGGGGGTGGAATAGTTTGCAGCCCTAATGGCTATATAGGGGGTGGAATAGTTTGCAGCCCTAATGGCTAAATAGGGGGGGTGGAATAGTTTGCAGCCCTAATGGCTATATAGGGGAGGGGGTGGAATAGTTTGCAGCCCTAATGGCTATATAGGGGGGTGGAATAGTTTGCAGCCCTAATGGCTATATAGGGGGGGTGGAATAGTTTGCAGCCCTAATGGCTATATAGGGGGGGGGGGTGGAATAGTTTGCAGCCCTAATGGCTATATAGGGGGTGGAATAGTTTGCAGCCCTAATGGCTATATAGGGGGGGGTGGAATAGTTTGCAGCCCTAATGGCTATATAGGGGGGGGTGGAATAGTTTGCAGCCCTAATGGCTATATAGGGGGGGGGTGGAATAGTTTGCAGCCCTAATGGCCATATAGGGGGGGTGGGGGGGTGGAATAGTTTGCAGCCCTAATGGCTATATAGGGGGGGTGGAATAGTTTGCAGCCCTAATGGCTATATAGGGGGGGGGTGGAATAGTTTGCAGCCCTAATGGCTATATAGGGGGGTGGAATAGTTTGCAGCCCTAATGGCTATATAGGGGGGGGAATAGTTTGCAGCCCTAATGGCTATATAGGGGGGGTGGAATAGTTTGCAGCCCTAATGGCTATATAGGGGAGGGCCCTAATGGGGGTGGAATAGTTTGCAGCCCTATTGGCTATATATGGGGAGGGGGTGGAATAGTTTGCAGCCCTAATGGCTATATAGGGGGGGGTGGAATAGTTTGCAGCCCTAATGGCTATATAGGGGGGGTGGAATAGTTTGCAGCCCTAATGGCTATATAGGGGAGGGGGTGGAATAGTTTGCAGCCCTAATGGCTATATAGGGAGGGGGGGGGTGGAATAGTTTGCAGCCCTAATGGCTATATAGGGAGGGGGTGGAATAGTTTGCAGCCCTAATGGCTATATAGGGGGATGGAATAGTTTGCAGCCCTAATGGCTATATAGGGAGGGGGTGGAATAGTTTGCAGCCCTAATGGCTATATAGGGAGGGGGTGGAATAGTTTGCAGCCCTAATGGCTATATAGGGGGGGTGGAATAGTTTGCAGCCCTAATGGCTATATAGGGAGGGGGGTGGAATAGTTTGCAGCCCTAATGGCTATATAGGGGGGTGGAATAGTTTGCAGCCCTAATGGCCATATAGAGGGGGGGGGGTGGAATAGTTTGCAGCCCTATTGGCTATATAGGGGGGGGGGTGGAATAGTTTGCAGCCCTAATGGCTATATAGGGGGGTGGAATAGTTTGCAGCCCTAATGGCTATATAGGGGGGGGATAGTTTGCAGCCCTAATGGCTATATAGGGGGGGTGGAATAGTTTGCAGCCCTAATGGCCATATAGGGGGGTGGAATAGTTTGCAGCCCTAATGGCTATATAGGGGGGGGGTGGAATAGTTTGCAGCCCTAATGGCTATATAGGGGGGGGTGGAATATAGGGAATATAGTGCACTACATAGGGAATATAGTGCACTACATAGCGAATATAGTCACAACATAGGGAATATAGTGCACTACATAGGGAATATAGTGCACTACATAGGGAATATAGTCACAACATAGGGAATATAGTGCACTACATAGTGAATATAGTCACTACATAGGGAATATAGTGCCCTACACAGGGAATAAAAAATTATCGGCCCAAATCTAATCTGCCATTCCTCTCAAAATATTTTGAAGAAGCTGTTGCCCAGCAACTCACTGCCTTCCTGTGAGTATATCCGGTTCCGGTTGGAGCGAGTGGTCGCATCTGCACGTCGCTCCAACGGGTAGTATAACTTTTTCATTATATTTCATTATATCACAACGGTTTGATTTGTCTTATCTTAGCAATTTCTTCTCAGCTAGCTACATAGCCGTCTTTGTATCAAAGATAATTGCGTAATTATCGTATTTCGCCGTCCTAACGTAGTCTTCACTAGCCAGCTAGCTAACGTCCACTGATTAGCTGCACTGGAGAAACTATTACACTCAACTGAACGACTTGATTAGTTTAGTGTTAGCTAGCTACATAGCTGTCTTTGCTGTCTTCGTATCATCGTATCCAAGATAATTGTGTTGTTTAGGTTTAGAGTGTGTAGTCTTAGAGTGATTATCTTAATTTACCGAGGTTAGCTAGCCAGCTATTTGTCGTCCTTAACGTAGGAGACTCTGCTAGCTAGTCAACAGCTAGCCAACGCTAGCCAACGTCTTCTGTATAGAACTCAACTACCCGGTCGCATTCACAGGTAGTATCACATTTTCACTTCATTTCATTACAGTACAACGGTTTGATTTGTTTGATCGTAGCTAGCTACTTAGCTAGCTACATAGCCGTCTTTGTATCAAAGATAATTGTGTAGTCTAGAGCGATTTTCTAGGTTCGCTAGCCATCTATTGTCGTTCTTTTAACGCAACGTAACGTAAACAACACTGCTAGCTAGCCTGCTAGCCCCCGAATAGCAACACTGCAGAAACTATTACACTCAACGGAACGACTTGATTAGTGTAGTGTCAACAACGCACCCACTGCCAGCTGGCCTACTTCAGCAGTACTGTATCATTTTAATCATTTTAGTCAATAAGATTCTTGCTACGTAGCTTAACTTTCTGAACATTCGAGACGTGTAGTCCACTTGTCATTCCAATCTCCTTTGCATTAGCGTAGCCTCTTCTGTAGCCTGTCAACTATGTGTCTGTTTATCCCTGTTCTCTCCTCTCTGCACAGACCATACAAACGCTCCTCACCGCGTGGCCACGGCCACCCTACTCTGGTGGTCCCAGCGCGCACGACCCACGTGGAGTTCCAGGTCTCCGGTAGCCTCTGGAACTGCCAATCTGCGGTCAACAAGGCAGAGTTCATCTCAGCCTATGCCTCCCTCCAGTCCCTCGACTTCTTGGCACTGACGGAAACATGGATCACCACAGACAACACTGCTACTCCTACTGCTCTCTCTTCGTCCGCCCACGTGTTCTCGCACACCCCGAGAGCGTCTGGTCAGCGGGGTGGTGGCACCGGGATCCTCATCTCTCCCAAGTGGTCATTCTCTCTTTCTCCCCTTACCCATCTGTCTATCGCCTCCTTTGAATTCCATGCTGTCACAGTTACTAGCCCTTTCAAGCTTAACATCCTTATCATTTATCGCCCTCCAGGTTCCCTCGGAGAGTTCATCAATGAGCTTGATGCCTTGATAAGCTCCTTTCCTGAGGACGGCTCACCTCTCACAGTTCTGGGCGACTTTAACCTCCCCACGTCTACCTTTGACTCTTTCCTCTCTGCCTCCTTCTTTCCACTCCTCTCCTCTTTTGACCTCACCCTCTCACCTTCCCCCCCTACTCACAAGGCAGGCAATACGCTCGACCTCATCTTTACTAGATGCTGTTCTTCCACTAACCTCATTGCAACTCCCCTCCAAGTCTCCGACCACTGCCTTGTATCCTTTTCCCTCTCGCTCTCATCCAACACCTCCCACACTGCCCCTACTCGGATGGTATCGCGCCGTCCCAACCTTCGCTCTCTCTCCCCCGCTACTCTCTCCTCTTCCATCCTATCATCTCTTCCCTCCGCTCAAACCTTCTCCCACCTATCTCCTGATTCTGCCTCCTCAACCCTCCTCTCCTCCCTCTCTGCATCCCTTGACTCTCTATGTCCCCTATCCTCCAGGCCGGCTCGGTCCTCCCCTCCCGCTCCGTGGCTCGATGACTCATTGCGATGACTCCTCCTCTGTCTCTGCTGCTAAAGCCACTTTCTACCACGCTAAATTCCAAGCATCTGCCTCTAACCCTAGGAAGCTCTTTGCCACCTTCTCCTCCCTCCTGAATCCTCCGCCCCCTCCCTCCCCCCCCTCCTCCCTCTCTGCAGATGACTTCGTCAACTATTTTGAAAAGAAGGTCGACGACATCCGATCCTCGTTTGCTAAGTCAAACGACACCGCTGGTTCTGCTCACACTGCCCTACCCTGTGCTCTGACCTCTTTCTCCCCCTCTCTCTCCAGATGAAATCTCGCGTCTTGTGACGGCCGGCCGCCCAACAACCTGCCCGCTTGACCCTATCCCCTCCTCTCTTCTCCAGACCATTTCCGGAGACCTTCTCCCTTACCTCACCTCGCTCATCAACTCATCCCTGACCGTTGGCTACGTCCCTTCCGTCTTCAAGAGAGCGAGAGTTGCACCCCTTCTGAAGAAACCTACACTCGATCCCTCCGATGTCAACAATTACAGACCAGTATCCCTTCTTTCTTTTCTCTCCAAAACTCTTGAACGTGCCGTCCTTGGCCAGCTCTCCCGCTATCTCTCTCTGAATGACCTTCTTGATCCAAATCAGTCAGGTTTCAAGACTAGTCATTCAACTGAGACTGCTCTCCTCTGTATCACGGAGGCGCTCCGCACTGCTAAAGCTAACTCTCTCTCCTCTGCTCTCATCCTTCTAGATCTATCGGCTGCCTTCGATACTGTGAACCATCAGATCCTCCTCTCCACCCTCTCCGAGTTGGGCATCTCCGGCGCGGCCCACGCTTGGATTGCGTCCTACCTGACAGGTCGCTCCTACCAGGTGGCGTGGCGAGAATCTGTCTCCTCACCACGCGCTCTCACCACTGGTGTCCCCCAGGGCTCTGTTCTTGGCCCTCTCCTATTCTCGCTATACACCAAGTCACTTGGCTCTGTCATAACCTCACATGGTCTCTCTTATCATTGCTATGCAGACGACACACAATTAATCTTCTCCTTTCCCCCTTCTGATGACCAGGTGGCGAATCGCATCTCTGCATGTCTGGCAGACATATCAGTGTGGATGACGGATCACCACCTCAAGCTGAACCTCGGCAAGACGGAGCTGCTCTTCCTCCCGGGGAAGGACTGCCCGTTCCATGATCTCGCCATCACGGTTGACAACTCCATTGTGTCCTCCTCCCAGAGCGCCAAGAACCTTGGCGTGATCCTGGACAACACCCTGTCGTTCTCAACTAACATCAAGGCGGTGGCCTTCCGTTCCTGTAGGTTCATGCTCTACAACATCCGCAGAGTACGACCCTGCCTCACACAGGAAGCGGCGCAGGTCCTAATCCAGGCACTTGTCATCTCCCGTCTGGATTACTGCAACTCGCTGTTGGCTGGGCTCCCTGCCTGTGCCATTAAACCCCTTCAACTCATCCAGAACGCCGCAGCCCGTCTGGTGTTCAACCTTCCCAAGTTCTCTCACGTCACCCCGCTCCTCCGTTCTCTCCACTGGCTTCCAGTTGAAGCTCGCATCCGCTACAAGACCATGGTGCTTGCCTACGGAGCTGTGAGGGGAACGGCACCTCAGTACCTCCAGGCTCTGATCAGGCCCTACACCCAAACAAGGGCACTGCGTTCATCCACCTCTGGCCTGCTCGCCTCCCTACCACTGAGGAAGTACAGCTCCCGCTCAGCCCAGTCAAAACTGTTCGCTGCCCTGGCCCCCCAATGGTGGAACAAACTCCCTCACGACGCCAGGACAGCGGAGTCAATCACCACCTTCCGGAGACACCTGAAACCCCACCTCTTTAAGGAATACCTAGGATAGGTTAAGTAATCCCTCTCACCCCACCCCCCTAAGTTTTAGATGCACTATTGTTAAGTGACTGTCCCACTGGATGTCATAAGGTGAATGCACCAATTTGTCAGTCGCTCTGGATAAGAGCGTCTGCTAAATGACTTAAATGTAAATGTAAATGTAAGACGAACAATGTATACGACATGCTTCCGTCTGGTTTTAGACCCCATCATAGCACTGAGACTGCACTTGTGAAGGTGGTAAATGACCTTTTAATGGCATCAGACGGAGACTCTGCATCTGTCCTCGTGCTCCTAGACCTTAGTGCTGCTTTTGATACCATAGATCACCACATTCTTTTGGAGAGATTGGAAACCCAAATTGGTCTACATGGACATGTTCTGGCCTGGTTTAGATCTTATCTGTCGGAAAGATATCAGTTTGTCTCTGTGGATGGTTTGTCTTCTGACAAATCAACTGTAAACTCCGGTGTTCCTCAAGGCTCCGTTTTAGGACCACTATTGTTTTCACTATATATTCTACCTCTTGGTGATGTCATTCGGAAACATCATGTTAACTTTCACTGCTATGCGGACGACACACAGCTGTACATTTCAATGAAACATGGTGAAGCCCATTAATTGCCCTCCCTGGAAGCCTGTGTTTCAGACATAAGGAAGTGAATGGCTGCAAACTTTCTACTTTTAAACTCGGACAAAACAGAGATGCTTGTTCTAGGTCCCAAGAAACAAAGAGATCTTGTGTTGGATCTGACAATTCATCTTGATAGGACAGATTTTTACCATCACCGTAACGTTGCAAAAAAATCAGAAACTTTCTGTCCAAAAAAAAGATGCAGAAAAAGTAATCCATGCTTTTGTCACTTCTTGGTTAGACGACTGCAATGCTCTACTTTCTGGCTACCCGGATAAAGCACTAAATCAACTTCAGTTAGTGCTAAATACGGCTGCTAGAATCTTGACTAGAACTCCAAAAATGTGATCATATTACTCCAGTGCTAGCCTCCCTACACTGGCTTCCTGTTAAGGCAAGGGCTGATTTCAAGGTTTTACTGCTAACCTACAACTCATTACATGGGCTTGCTCCTACCTATCTCTCTGATTTGGTCCTGCCGTACATACCTACACGTACGCTACGGTTACAAGACGCAGGCCTCCTTACTGTCCCTAGAATTTCTAGGCAAACAGCTGGAGGCAGGGCTTTTCTCCCATAGAGCTCAATTTTTATGGAATGGTCTGCCTATCCATGTCCTTTCTAGGGAGTTTTTCCTAGCCACCGTGCTTCTACACCTGCATTGCTTGCTGTTTGGGGGTTTTAGGCTGGGTTTCTGTACAGCACTTTGAGACATCAGCTGATGTACGAAGGGCTATATAAATACATTTGATTTGATTTTGATTTGATTTGATGTGAGAGACGCAGGACTCTGTCACAAACATATAAGTCTTTACTGAAGACTCATCTCTTCAGTAGGTCCTATGATTGAGCGTAGTCTGGCCCAGGGGTGTGAAGGCGAACGGAAAGACTGTTCTTCAACTGTTCTGCCTGCGGCTATGGAACCCTGACCTGTTTACCGGACGTGCTACCTGTCCCAGACTTGCTGTTTTCCTCTCTCTCTCTCTACCGGACCTGCTGTCTCTAACTCCGAATGATTGGCTATGAAAAGCCAACTGACATTTACTCCTGAGGTGCTGACCTGTTGCACCCTCGACAACCACTGTGATTATTATTATCTGACCATGCTGGTCATTGATGAACATTTGAACATCTTGGCCATGTTCTGTTATAATCTCCACCCGGCACAGCCAGAAGAGGACTGGCCACCCCTCAGAGCCTGGTTCCTCTCTAGGTTTCTTCCAAGGCTACGGCCATTCTAGGGAGTATTTCCTAGCCACCGTGATTCTCCACCTGCATTGCTTGCTGTTTGGGGATTTTAGGCTGGGTTTCTGTACAGCACTTTGAGATATCAGCTGATGTAAGAAGGGCTTTATAAATACATTTGATTGATTGAATATAGTGCCCTACATAGGGAATAGGGTTCACTACATAGGGAATAGGGTACACTACATAGGGGATAAGGTACACTACATAGGGAATAGGGTACACTACATAGGGAATAAGGTACACTACATAGGGAATAAGGTACACTACATAGGGAATATAGTGCACAACATAGGGAATAGGGTACTCTACATAGGGAATAGGGTACTCTACATAGGGAATAGGGTACACTACATAGGGAATAGGGTACACTACATAGGGAATAGGGTACACTACATAGGGAATAAGGTACACTACATAGGGAATAGTGTACACTACATAGGGAACAGGGTACACTACATAGGGAATAGGGTACACTACATAGGGAACAGGGTACACTACATAGGGAATAGGGTACACTACATAGGGAATAGGGTACACTACATAGGGAATAAGGTACACTACATAGGGAATAAGGTACCAATTATGGGACGCAACCAGTGTGTGTGCTTCATATTCTCCTGACATTTAGAGAACGGAGGCTTTCGACGTGTCTATCTGCTGGCCAATACAGATGTTATGCCATGAGCACACTGTGTATCCCAAATGGCCCCATATTCCATATGTAGTGCACCACTTTTCACCAGGGCTCATAGGACTCTGGTCAAACGTAGGGCACGACCGAGGGAACAGGGTGCTATTTGGAACACACGTTGGGTCAATAGTGACACAGTGAAACAGGTGAAAAGCCCAAGCCAGTTAGAATAACTCATTTCCACTCTGAAAAGAGAGATTCGCATTCATTGTCCCTTCTCTGTGGCTACTGTATCACAGGGTATCTATAGACATGCACACAGATAGCTGTTTCCATCAGGTCAGTACAAAAGTTCAGACTCTCCATTGAACCCAGGTCTGAGAGGAATAACAATGACTTGGACTAGTTTTTATCAATTTCTCTCTCTCTCTCTCTCTCTCTCTCTCTCTCTCTCTCTCTCTCTCTCTCACTCTCACTCTCACTCTCACTCTCTCTCTCTCTCTCTCTCTCTCTCTCTCTCTCTCTCTCTCTCTCTCTCTCTCTCTCTCTCTCTCTCTCTCTCTCTCTCTCTCTCTCCCTCTCTCTCTCTCTTTCTCTCTCTCTCTCTCTCTCTCTCTCTCTCTCTCTCTCTCTCTCTCTCTCTCTCTCTCTCTCTCCCTGCCATTTCACTGTGTGTGTGTTGGTTACACAGAGCATGTGACCCTGGAATGGCCTCGTGGTAAATTAGTAATGAATCCCATGTCCCCTGTGAAGTGGGACAGACCGGGTCAGGGAGAAACTGGTTCTGTTAGGAGTTCAAAGAGGTCAAGGACTTTTTGCCTCTGCCACCAGCAAATAATGATTACCCCCCTGCATGTTGAATAGAGCAGCTAATAGGACTCACAAAGAGTTTGAGAGAAGAGAGAACAGGCAACGGTGGTAGACTATAGCAGTTATCAATTCAGACCCATTCAGACCCGTAAAAAGAGCCGTCATTTTTACATTTTATTTAACCAGGCAAGGTAGAAAAGAACAAATTATTATTTTCAATGACGGCCTCGGGACAGTAACTGCCTGTTCAGGGGTTTGTACCTTGGGGATTTGCAACCTTTCGGTTACTTGTCCAATGCCCTAACAACTAGACTACCCTGCCGCCTCGAAATCCCATCACTACTCGGGTCAGGGCGCTGCTCAAAGGAGTGATCAGTGGGGAAGTATTGAGTAGAGAGTTGGATCAAATGAAAAATAATATTCTTGGTGTTTGTGACGCCCACCTTTTTGGTGAAACGTAGACCCAGTGGCAATGGCGAGTCTGAGAATACCCCGTCTGTCTTGTTGAGCTACCCCGTCTGTCTTGTTGAGCTACCCTGTCTGTCTTGTTGAGCTACCCCGTCTGTCTTGTTGAGCTACCCCGTCTGTCTTGTTGAGCTACTCCGTCTATCTTGTTGAGCTACCCCGTCTGTCTTGTTGAGCTTCCCCGTCTGTCTTGTTGAGCTACCCCGTCTGTCTTGTTGAGCTACCCCGTCTGTCTTGTTGAGCTACCCTGTCTGTCTTGTTGAGCTTCGACACAGTTTCTACTGATAAGGCAACCTGGTCACATAGACTAGACGTAACATACTAAATGAAAAAATCCGATATACAAAAATGTACATTATATGTTTGGTGTGGTTACGTAAGACAAATGGTTACTCAAGGCAAAGACTAAAGTAGGTTGGTTGGTTGGTCGGCGTGGATGGGTGGGCTTATAATGCGAACGTTTAGGTGTTCAAATCTCATCACAGACAACTTTAGCATTTAAGCTAATTAGCAAATTTGCAACTACTTGCTACTTTTTAGCTTCTATGCAACAACTTAGCATGTTAGCTAACACTAAATCTAACCTTAACCCTTTAAACTAACCCCTAACCTTAACCCTTTAAACTAACCCCTAACCTTAACCCTTTAAACTAACACCTAACCTTTAAACTAACTCCTAACCTTAACCCTTTAAACTAACCCCTAACCTTAACCCTTTAAACTAACTCCTAACCTTAACCCTTTAAACTAACTCCTAACCTTAACCCTTTAAACTAACCCCTAACCTTAACCCTTTAAACTAACTCCTAACCTTAACCCTTTAAACTAACCCCTAACCTTTTAAACTAACTCCTAACCTTTTGAACTAACTCCTAACCTTAACCCTTTAAACTAACTCCTAACCTTAACCCTTTAAACTAACTCCTAACCTTAACCCTTTAAACTAACTCCTAACCTTTAAACTAACTCCTAACCTTAACCCTTTAAACTAACTCCTAACCCTTTAAACTAACTCCTAACCTTAACCCTTTAAACTAACTCCTAACCTTAACCCTTTAAACTAACTTCTAACCTTAACCCTTTAAACTAAC